>NW_006262075.1:3651987-3891037 GCF_000493195.1 Citrus x clementina | reverse complement strand
TTATTTTTTTGACAATTTTATCCTTGTCAATTCTAAAAATTTACAATATCATAGGTAAAGATTATGACTATTTTATTTTTAAATTTTTAATTTTATCTTTCTTGTAGGAATTTTAAGGAAATATCAATAATTTAAAGAGGATTTTTTAATTTTTTAATTTTAATTTTTTATAAGAACTTTAAGAAAATATCAATAATTTAAAAAGTGTAAAATAGCTAATAATTTTGGTTTTTTTTTTAGTTATTTTCGTTTATAAACTATTGTTAAGGGTAATATTGTCTTTGCACGGTCAACTAACGGTCAATGTTAAACTTAACTGACGGTAGGGGATTTTTTACAAATAAATCAATTCTCGCCATCTACTTGCAACAAGCCCAAACCTCAGGGGAGGTTTTTAAAAATTACCCTTATTTTAATATTAGTTATTATGGTTAATAATTTAAAAATTAAATTAATTTGACTTTATAGTTTTTATGTAAAAAAATTATATCTTCATTAATTTTAATAAATGATTATTTATAAATTATATTTATTATATAATATAAGTTTTTATTTTATAATTATAATTTTTTTATAGTTGTTATTGTTTAAAAGTTATAACACGATACAAAACAAATCCTTATTTATAGAAAGGAAAAGGTAGAAGTTGGTTGGCGAGTAAACGTCTATATATATTCACCAACCACTCCAGTTCACATAAGAATATAAATAAAACTAAAGACAAGCTCCCGTGAACTATATAACTCGCGAAATTCAAGATTTTTTTATTTTATTTTTTATTTTTTTCAGAATCCCTGCAAACATCAATCTTAAATTGTGAACAAGCAGCTGCCGTGTAATTTATCATTGAATTCACAGAAAATCAAATCAGCATTGGTTTTGCACATCGCTCCAGAATTGGCCGCTGGGTCCAAATGGGTCCCAGTAATCGCTGGGGTTGCTGAGTTACAGTAAAGACTAAAGAATGTGGATTATTATTGGAGTTGGCTGCCAATGGTGGCCTTCTTCTTTTCTCTGCGAAAAGATAAAAAAGTAACAGGGCGAGAGAATAAGTTATCTGAGAGCAAGAGAGAATCTCGAGAAGAAGGAGAGAAAAAAAAAAAAAAAGGGGGAAAAATTTAAAATCGGACGAGCAAAATGGATAAAAGCCGGAAACACACGTGATGAAAGCTAATCTCTTTGTTTCTCTGTACCCTATAGTCTAACTGAGCTGTAATCAGTACCTCTCTGCTTTCTTTTTTATTGTCTTGATACAATCATTCAAAGAAACAGACAACCAACAACCGTCTTTCTTTGTTAACCAGTGCGTAATTCCGTGAGAGTTCACACACTTTGAGATTCCCCTATAACGTATTATAAAATCAGTGTTGGCCAAGCTTCTTTCTCTAATATTTCTCCCCAACTCAACCAGGTAGTAAGGAAAGAATTAAAGGATCGATGAAGACGTTTAAGTCTCTAATCAGTCTTCTTCTTCTTATTCTGGGTTTCTGCGACGTGTCGGTGGCAGCCCAGAACCCAGACCAGAGAGCTACCTACATCATACACATGGCGAAATCCGAGATGCCGGCAAGTTTCGAACACCACACGCACTGGTATGAGTCGTCGCTCAAATCGGTGTCCGACTCAGCGGAAATTCTCTACACTTACGACAATGTGATCCATGGATTCTCCACTCAGCTAACGCGAGAAGAAGCCGAGTCACTCGAGCAACGACCTGGGATCCTCTCGGTTTTGCCTGAGTTGAAGTACGAGTTGCACACAACTCGTAGCCCTGAGTTTCTCGGACTCGACAAAAGTGCCAATTTGTTCCCCACGTCCGGCTCGGCGAGTGAAGTTATAGTTGGAGTGTTGGATACTGGAGTTTGGCCCGAAAGCAAGAGCTTTGACGATACAGGACTTGGTCCTGTACCAAGTAGCTGGAAAGGCGCTTGTGAAACCGGTACAAATTTTAATGCATCTAATTGCAACAGAAAATTAATTGGTGCAAGATACTTTGCAAGAGGCTATGAGGCTACTTTGGGTCCAATTGACGAAAGCAAGGAGTCAAAATCTCCTAGAGATGATGACGGCCATGGCACTCATACTGCCAGTACTGCAGCTGGATCGGTTGTTGAAGGTGCCAGCTTGTTCGGCTATGCGGCCGGGACGGCGCGTGGCATGGCCACGCGCGCCAGGGTTGCTGCCTACAAGGTGTGCTGGGTTGGTGGTTGTTTTAGCTCTGATATATTGGCGGCCATAGAGCAGGCCATCGATGATAATGTCAATGTTTTATCAATGTCTCTTGGTGGTGGCACGTCTGATTATTACAAGGATAGTGTTGCGATTGGTGCTTTTGCAGCAATGGAGAAAGGGATTCTAGTCTCTTGCTCAGCTGGAAATGCTGGTCCAAGCTCCTACAGTTTATCCAACGTGGCTCCATGGATAACTACTGTAGGTGCAGGCACACTGGATCGAGATTTCCCAGCTTTTGTTAGTCTTGGCAACGGACAAAACTACTCTGGTGTGTCACTTTATAAAGGGGATGGTTTACCTGGGAAATTGTTACCATTTGTTTACGCTGGTAATGCTAGTAATGCAACAAATGGGAATTTATGCATGATGGACACTTTGATACCCGAGAAAGTTGCAGGCAAGATTGTGATGTGCGATCGTGGAGTGAATGCTAGAGTTCAGAAAGGAGCCGTTGTTAAAGCCGCTGGTGGTTTAGGCATGGTTTTGGCTAACACTGAGAGTAATGGCGAAGAGTTGGTGGCTGATGCCCATTTGCTACCTGCCACTGCAGTTGGTCAAAAGTTTGGTGATGCTATTAAGAGCTACTTGGTTTCAGATCCAAAGCCAACAGTGACTATTTTGTTTGAAGGCACTAAAGTGGGAGTCGAGCCTTCGCCAGTCGTCGCTGCATTTAGCTCAAGAGGACCAAATTCCATCACGCCAGAGCTATTGAAGCCCGACATGATTGCGCCAGGTGTCAACATCTTAGCGGGATGGTCAGGAGCTGTTGGTCCAACTGGGCTGGCAACAGATAGCAGGCGCGTGGGCTTCAACATTATTTCCGGAACATCCATGTCTTGCCCCCATGTAAGTGGGCTCGCAGCCTTGCTCAAAGCCGCTCATCCTGAATGGAGCCCTGCAGCTATAAGGTCAGCTCTCATGACAACAGCTTATGTCTCGTACAAAAATGGCCAGAAATTGCAAGATATCGCTACGGGAAAAGCATCCACACCGTTCGATCATGGTGCTGGACACGTTAATCCAGTATCAGCCCTTAATCCCGGGTTGGTTTACGATCTAACGGTTGACGATTATCTGGGCTTCCTCTGCGCATTAAATTACACCGCGTCACAAATCAACAGCCTTGCTAGAAGGAAATTCACATGCGACGCTAGCAAAAGATACAGCCTCGCTGACTTCAATTATCCTTCATTTGCTGTCAATATTGACGCCGCACAAAGTAGCAGTGGGTCTAGTGTTTTGAAATACAGCCGCACTCTTACAAACGTGGGCCCACCAGGGACATACAAAGTGTCTATAACATCATCAACAGGGCCTGGAGTTAAGATTTCAGTTGAGCCAGCAACGTTGAGTTTCACTCAAGCGAATGAGAAGAAATCATATACGGTGACATTCACTGTTAGTTCAATGCCATCAAATACCAACAGCTTTGCTCGTCTTGAGTGGTCAGATGGGAAGTACATTGTTGGAAGTCCCATTGCGATCAGCTGGAATTAAATTGTTATCCAGCCAAACAAACGGATTGCTGGGTCTAGTGTTAAATTAATGTTGTTCTGTGAGAGGGAGAGAGAGACAGTGGAAAACCAAGGAATGGGTAGCTATTTTTCTTTCTCGGTGCACAGTGTTATTATTTTATGTTGATTACATGTGTATTTGCTGTATGCATGTCTAGTGGATCGACAGTGGATTATGTTAAAGAGTAGAGTTGTGAGAACTATTCATAAATGTATCAATAACTTGTCTGCTTCTTGTTAGTTGAATTCAGTTCAAGCAGGTCGTGTTCAGGATCATCCCAACCTCTTTTTCTTTTCCTTTCTTTCTCTCATATATCGTAGATATAGAAATTTTTCAATTCAAGATTTTTCTCTCAAATAATACAGTTATAGAAAATTTTCTAACTCAAGATTTTAAAGAGCGGAAAAATTTTAAAAATTTTAAAATTCAAGATTTTAGATATAAAAATGTTAGACCCCCGTCCACGTGGATTAGTTTGAAATTAGTTGACTAAGAAAAGTTAATTATGCATACATGGGCTTTTAATACATGAAACACAGCTGTAATGCATGCCGTACCATATAAGATGTATCAATGTATCATGTGCTCGTTTAAAAGGTAGCTCGTACTTCAGTTGAAAACGTTGCGCGCATCAGTACAATTCTATAAGATAAGCAGTGAGCACATGGTTTTCTCAATAATAGCTACTCGCCAATCTTCGTCTTGAGAATGATTGGCTAATAACCGACGTCGCATCGCATGCAGTAGTGATGGCACGAAAATTACATTACTTGTATTGGTTTCTTTTCTACCTTATGGCGGATTGAATAAAACGTCGAACTGAAATCTATGTCGGGTAGTAGCATATCATGATGACAATTAACTAAAATCTTGTCTCATTTATAATTTAAAAAAAAAATTGTCTCATATACGTATATTCAGTTTGTATAAACTTAATCAATTACAAAATTGATTATAATGACGTCAAAGAAAACATAACTCATTGTCAATATATTGAACAAAATTCCTTGAAACAAGTAGTCCATTTTAATAAACTTTATTTAAAAAGAAAAAGCCAGAGTAATGTAGACGTGTTATGTTTCAGAACTTGCCACGTAGAATGCTGCAATCTAGCACAGGGGGACACGTAGTTAACATGTGGCAAAGATAGAGGGTGAAGGGGGGAAAATCCATAAATGGACGCATATGCATGCAAAAATTCATCAATAGCAAGCAACCGTCCGAGCGAGAACAAAGGGAAGATGGAGAAGAAACAAGAGCAGGAAACAGAGAGAAAGAAATCTGAGACAGAGAGAAGTACCGAAGAGAAGAAAAGCTTAGAAGGGCTTCCAATGAAGGACAGCCCATACGTGAAGTACAAGGACTTGGAGGATTATAAGCGCCAGGGTTATGGAACTGAAGGCCATCTTAAACCCCAAACTGGCCGTGGCGGTGGCGCCACCGATGCCCCCACTCTTTCCGGCGATGCCGTCGCCTCTGGGGCTGATGTTTCGGGCGCCACTGATGCCATTAACCGCCAAGGAGTCCCCTAACCTAAGAAAAGACTGTTTTATGCACCGTGAAATTAATCACGTTGTATTAATTGTATGCTTCCTCCTTTTAGCCCATCAGAATTAAAAATTAATATTATTATTACTGTTGAAATATTGTTGCCGGAGTAGTATTGCTGAACACGATGATCTAGAATTCCAGTCTTCTAGACGTGGCATTTGCTAATCTGGTTTAAGTCCGGCGTGGCCCCAATCCATGCCAATTTGATCGGTGGCCCATTACTTGGTAAGGGATTGACGTTGGCAAACATCAAAGGGCCAACTTTTCTCTTGCGCTCTTGCGGGTTGCCACATCCAATTCCTTAGAAAGGACTAATTTGATAAAGTCGTAGTTTTTAAAGTATTTTTTCAAATATTTGTTTGATAACTGTGTTATAGAAATTCCTTATGAGATAGTTACTGTGATTACGCTATAGAAATAATTCTTTATGAAATAGTTTTTAAAATACTTCTAATTCTATTACAAAAATAATTAGATACGAAAATAATTAATTCAAAATTTTAATTTTCGATGGAGAGGACTCCCGCCACGTCTTGATTACTAAGCGATCACCAAAACTGGCACCACTCAAGTCCAAGTTTCTCGACTCTGAATCCTCTTAAGAGCATTACCAAAAGTGACATAAAGAGCTATATAAAGGAAAAAAAAAACTCTGAACCCTCTTAAGAGCATTGCTAAAAGTAACATAAAGATAAAGTAATAAAAGTAATATAAAGACTATATAAAGAAAAATAAAGTAATAAAAGTAATATAAAGACTATATAAAGAAAAAAAAGTTTGGAGTATTTAATTTAGTATTATATTATTTTTATTTTCTCATTTTTTAGAGAAGATGTGTTATTATTGTTATTATTTGAGTGGGAGAATAAAATAAAATAAAATTATTTTTATTTGAATAATCTTTTAGATAATTATTTTTTTCTTTCTATTTGTCACGTAGACAAGTAAATAAGTGTTTGAAAAATTAAATTAGAAGAGTTTTTTGATGATGTTATAAATCTTGTCTTCCATTGACAACATTCTCTAGCAGGTAAATTCTTCTGATTCCTAGAGTATAACCCCTAGGTCTTGTCTTTCGCGTACAACAGTTTATGATACGCAAACTTTTCTAATTTCTAAACAAAGTTATCCTAGAGAATACGATGTACGAAGTAAAAGAAAAGTTTTGTGACCACTTAAGACAATAGAAACAAAAGGCTTTGTGATCGCCTAAGACAATCAAGAACCCTAAAAAAGGGTTAAGAGATCTATATTGACATTTCCATAAAAAAAAAAAAAAAGTAAGGCTAATCAGTGAGTCTTGTATGGGATATTCAAAATTACTCAACAAAGCTAAAAAGCTACGAGAATGGTTTTTAAGTAATACAAAATGTTAAAATATACCCCCCACCTTTCTTGGGACTATGGCAGGTCTCGCTCCAGTCTTCCAACAAGAAGGTATGGTTAGTACAATTTTTTGTAAAATAGTGCTCGAGGGAAATGTCCTTTAAATCGGCACACGCTAGGAGAACTCGGTCGAACTTGGCCTTCAAAATCACTAATTTGAGACCTCGAAATTTGTAATACTATTAGGTAGAGGGAAAGAAATGTTTGCTAAACATAATCTCAAGTAAAGTTGTAGGGAGTGGGGATTCATGCATGGCTTAGTTACCACCACGCCAAGGAGATGGGTGAAATACTTCTCAATCTACAGCTATAGCTCGAGGGTACAATGCGCTTTTTAGTTTGTTAGCTAAAAAGTGCTGATAGATATACTGGTATAAAAACACATAGATTTCAATACACTAATAAAATAAATATAGATAAGAAACAATTTTTAATGAATTAAAATTTGTATTTTTTTAGATTTTAGTGGCATCTTTATTTTAGCAAAAAGGTGAGGATCTCTTCTAATTCCTAAACAAAGTTATCCTAGAGAATACGATGCACGAAGTAAAAGAAAAGTTCTGTGACCACTTAAGACAATAGAAACAAAAGGTTTTGTGATCACCTAAGACAATCAAGAACCCTGAAAAAAGGATAAAGAGATCTATATTGACATTTCCATATAAAAAAAAGTAAGGCTATTCAGCAAGTCTTGTATGAGATATTTAAAATTACTCAACAGAGCTAAAAAGCCACGAGAATGGTTTTTAAGTAACACAATATGTTAAAATATACCCCCCCACCTTTCTTGGGACTATGGCAGGTCTCGCTCTAGTCTTCCCACAAGAAGGTATGGTTATTACATTTTTTTGTAAAATAGTGCTTGAGGGAAATGTCCTTTAAATCGGTACACGCTAGGAGAACTCGGTCGAACTTGGCCTTCAAAATCACTCATTTGAAATCTCGAAACTGGTAATACTATTAGGTAGAGGGAAAGAAATGTTTGCTAAACATAATCTCAAGTAAGGTTGTAGGGAGTGGGGATTCATGCATAGCTTAGTTACCACCACGCCAAGGAGATGGGTGAAATACTTCTCAATCTACAACTATAGCTCGAGGGTACAATGCGCTTTTTAGTTTGTTAGTTTAAAAGTGCTGATATATGCACTGGTAGAAAAACACATAGATTTCAATACACTAATAAAATAAATATAGATAAGAAACAATTTTTAATGTATTAAAATTTGAATTTTTTAAGATTTTAGTCGCATCTTTATTTTAGCAAAAATGTGAGGATCTCCTCATTAGAGAATAATTAAAAATTTAAGATTAGTTGCATATATTTGATAAATTTTAATCTTAAACTGCCATAGGAATATAGATAATTGAAATATTGAACGAATTTACTTGCACATTGATAACATATATGTATCTATAATATTTTTTTTTATGGGGAATATATAACAATTTTTAAAATTTTTTTTGTTATCTCAATATAAACGGTAATAATAATAGTCTCTTCAAATTTAATGATTCTAATTTCCTAATTAAATAAGGATAAATTTGAGTTTCTATAATAAATGTGTTATGTGAGGATATATATAGAATTGAATTAAGTATAAAATGAATTTTTAAAATCAGATTCTCAAAATTTATAATGTGGGATTGGGTATTTTCATCAAAAGTAATTCAAAAAATATTAAATATCAAAATTAATTTTTAAATTTTTAAAATCGATTTTAAGTTTCTCAAAAAAAATTCTAAATCGGCCTATTTGGATAATTGGGTATTACCAACCTTTCAATTCTTCTCAAATCCTTAAGAACAAAATTTTCAAAGAAATGAAAAAAAAAAATTCTTTGGACAGTGTATTAATTTAGAACTTTTTGAAAATGATGTGTTTTTGTAAGTTTATGCCGTTTAATATCAGTGTGTTAATTCGCAATATTGCATTTTGGCCGATTGTCGGTTGATCTTGTCGTTATCATCCATCATAATCTCTGTAATTCATTGCCATTAGATTACGTTTGTAATTTTGTGAGGAGTAACGGTAGGAAATCCAATATTTGGGTCGTTATTATTAACCTGGTCCTCCTTAGGTCTATTATCTTTAAATAAAAAGATCGGATGTTTTCTTAATTTGGACTTTTAAGAGTCAACGATGAACTATCAATTGTGACATTCAACTTGGACAACCCAGCTCTATGCAAGGAGATATGATGTGTAAATAGTGAAAAATTTTACAATATGATTTTCAACCCAGCCGGTTTTTTTTCTTCTGCCATTAGCTTTTGACTTGGCCAAAAGTCATTCATAAAAGAAGGGCTAGTTTCTTCTAGCTCGCAAGGGCCAGTACGTAGCTCATGGCTGGTGCCCCAGCTCCTCGTCTTGGGATTCCAATTTAGTTTGCGTGATGAAAAGATGTTTCTAGATCATCACCGTCAATACATAAAACAACAAAAAGAGAATTTTATCTTCTTTTTTTATTCGATTTTTGGATCGGATCTCATAAGTGATAAGACTTTAGAAGTATCTCAAAAAATGATTGAATTAATTTTTAGGGGAAATTGAAGCGGTAATTACCATTTTAATTTATTATTACAACATCCAATGCTTTTCAGCTCATGCTCAACTTTATGACGAGAAATGGAATACACGCCATTCCTTTCCTGCATGAGCGGCAACGGCAGCGTTGCCTTTTAATTTTTCTATGCATCTTTATACGAGAAAGAAAAGAAATTGATCAAACTCGAGTTGATCATATTCTGTGATTCACAAGCCGCCCATGACATACTATCACATTCACAGTCACAGTCTTTGTAGCACATCAAATTTGCACCACAAAATTCACTTGTATTTGCAATATCAATCCAACCGACTCTCAACACACAAAATAAAAGCTTTACCAACCCCTTCCTTTAATTATGAATACAACCGAAGGAATTTATTTCCTTTCCTTCAAAAGACTCAGAAGAATTGGTTCGTAGAACGATTCTCGTTTAGAAAGCTGTCCATGAGTGTGTGTGACATTGTGAAATGAGTTGTTGATTTCAAATTTGAAGCACACAAAAGTTTTAGTACTTGGGTGAGTTATATAACATAAAATATTGCATGCCAATATTGCCTTTATGCCCCCACAAGAGCACAAACTAACCCTCCACCCATTAAATAAAACCTACTGCAATTTGAAAGCGAGAGTGCAGGAAATTCTAGCTCATGTAATATATATTGGCCGGCCCGATGGCTAGAGCATTTTTAGTCCCAAACAGGAAGGGGACACTAATTGGCTCGCCTGCAGTGACTTCTGCAGAGTCACTATTTTTTCTTTATTAATATCTCCTTTTTTTTTTTTTACAGTGGCTTTTACTTGAATGTATTCCACTTGTCTCACTCTCTTTCACAATTAGTCGATTCAAATATCTTACTCGATCTTTCTATATAAGTCCCGTTGTCTTTGTCTTTTGATTGTAGCCCCATACGGAAGGATTAAAGATGGCAAGAAAATCTGAAGAAGAATCTGAGCAAGGGGAAGAAGTAGAAGAAGATGAGGCATTATCACTGAGTGACCTGCCTCTCGATTTCATCAACGAAGAAACAAGCCTGCTGCGGGCTTGCGAAGAAGCAACGACGTTAACCCAAGGGAAAGAAAACGAAGAGGAATTCAATTTCGATTCCTGGGGTGGCTCTCTTTCTGCAGAATCAGAAATGTGTGCGGCCGATGAGGTGTTTTTCAAGGGCCAAATTTTACCACTACGCCTCTCGGTAAGTTCGGACAGCGGGTTATTCGCCAGGTCCGAAAATGGTAGCCGCAACATTAGCAGATGCGTATCAATGTCCGAGTCCATGGACCGTGGCGGCAGCACAATGGATGGGCTAACAAGCATTAACAGCAGCAGAAGCAGCAGCACAAGAAGCCACTGCTCATCAAGCAGCAGCAACAGTTTCATCACAAATACAACAAGAAATTCCAGGCCAAAAATTCGAAACCAATTTCACAGTTTCCCGAGTCCGAATCCCCAAATTAGAGTTTCAAATGCTCGGTTGCTAGGCATAGGCAATGGTAGCAGTAGCAGTAGCAGAATCAGGAGCCAGAAATCAACCGTATGGGATTTCTTCAGGCTAGGCTTAGTGCGTGCGCCTGAGATTGAATTGCAAGATCTCAAGGTTCGTAATAACACTATTAGCTCCGCAAATAGAAGTTCAGTTAGTCGTAATAGTAGCAGTGGCAGCAGCAGTACTAATAGTAGTTCCAGCGTCAAGAATTACAGTGCTGCGGCAGAGAATCAGCAAGATTTGAACATGGGCAATCAGCAAAAGAAGAAACAAAGCAGTTTCTTGGATAAGAGAAAAGGGTTGTTCGCTGGGTGCAAATGTTCAATTACTGCAGTTGAAACAGTGCCATTGAACAACATTGTCGTAATCAAAAGCAGCAGTACTGCCCGTGAAAGCAGCAGCTGTAAAAACTTTATTTGTAAAGAAAGTAATAGTTCTGTACAAGACATGGAAAAGAGGCTGCGAGAGTTGAAGATAAAGAAGAAATCGAAGGAAAAGCAGCAAGGAAAGCAAGCTATGTCACGTCACAGAACATTTGAATGGCTAAAGGAGCTTTCGCATGCAAGCTATGTCGATGCACACTCAGTGCAGTAACATTAGTATTCTAGAACGTCGCCCACGCCCCCGCATGCTTCTTTTTCTATTCATCCACCATCATCGCTCATCTCTTTTTGTAAGTTTCTTTGTATTGTATTTCTTGTATAATTAAATTAAGATGATGTTGTTGTTGGAGAGGAGGCTTTGTTTTCTAGAATTCTCTATTTGCTATCAAATTAATAGATTTTTTTTTTTTAAAGTAATGATGCGTTTGTGATTCATTAAAACATTATCAAACACTTGTAATAGCCCCAAGCATTTTACGACTATTCTATAATTAACAATTAATGAGTGTTGAAAATTCAAATTTTTGTGGAATCTAATTGCACCGCAGTTGACATTCCACACATTAGCGTTCAAAATTATCTTTTCCTCACATTAGGGAAAATAATAAATTAATTGGATTTATTTTTGACTGATCCTAATTCAGAGCCATATCCGTAAATGTGCCTGAAATTCTTTAGAACATGCGAACATATTAAATTAATGATTGAGGAGGATAAGCCGCGATGAGAGGGAATGAATGATGAGCAACAAGTGAAGGGAAGAGGCGGTGAAGGTGGAGGTGCTTGTCATGATTAAAGTGTGAACTTTTATGGCTTTATCGAGTGGTGGGATGTGAAAACGGCAAATCGTGACTGGCAATAAAGCACTCAACGACATAAGAGAGAGAGAGAGAGAGAGAGAGAGTACACAAAGTGGGAAAACAGGGCGCATTAGCTGAAAAAAGCTGAAGAACGACACATGATTAGAATTTGAGATAAAGGGGAGTTTGATTTTGACGACTTGTTATTTGTTTTAGTGTTTTGGTGATTTGATTTATTCATGTATAATACAACTAGTGAAATGGTATTTTTGTCTCATTCATTCCTCTTGTTTGTTTGAGACTTTAATTACGACTACAAGAAAGCCATTAAATAGGAATCCAATAATTCTTCTTTTTCTTTTTTCTTTTTTCTTTTTTTTTTTCAACCAACTTTTATTATCTTCCTAAGTTAAAATCTAACTCTAGTGATAGTAAAGGCTCACGTATTATATTCAAGTTTCGTGGAGTTAATAATAGAATAAAATTTAAAAAATATATTATCTTCAAGAAAAGAAAAACTTTTATTGCGTGGCTTCCTTTTATAAGGGGTGAATGTGAAAGTGGAATGACTCATGGACTTCAACTAGGCATGAGCAAACATTAATTGATAGCAAAACAAAACCTACGAAAATCATTTTTCAACTTATTTATTAAGAAAAAGAAAAAGCTCTTACGATAAACAACCCAATGGGTTACCATGTTAAAGGAACGTGTAAAGAACTATATTCTTTTTCTCCACTTTCATTTCACACTGCTTTTTTTTTTTTTTTTCTCCTTTGGGGTAAACGACCATATGTCTGCATCCCTTCATTTATTTATTTATTTATTTGTTCCTCAAAAGAGGATGTATTTGCTAATTAATATATATATATATATATATATATATATATATATATATATATTTCTTTGAAAGAAAAAAAAAAGAAAAAGAAAAAGAAAAGAAGGGTTATGACGCATTTAGAGAAAATTCGTTTGCCTTAGCAGTTAGCACTGTGTTGAGCCCTGTACTGCCTTAACAAAAATAAACATGACAACAGAATCTCAGCACTCCATCACCATGAATGATAAAATATGTAGGGGTGTTCGCGGATCGAAATTTACGGATTATATATCAATCCATATCCGATTCACGATTTTTCGAATTATAAATTTTTAATTCAATCAAATCAATAGATTGGTGAAATCCAATCCATACATCTACGAATCAGTTACATATTTGACCAAATTCATATTCAATTCATATTTTGCGGATTGATTTGAGGGCTAAAAATTTTTTAATTCTGTTCTATCCACGAACTAATTAAATAAAAAAATTAATATAAAAATATTTTTTCTACCGATTAAATTCAAGATTAAATAATATTTAAAAAAATTAATTGCTTAAATAAAGCTAGAAAATACATTCAAAATTTCAAAATATAACACACCAAAAAGAAAAAAAAAATCTCATTTGTTTATATCAATACATGAAAATTAACTGCTTAGAAAGATATATTTGTTTATTTAATTATTTTTATTTTATATTATTATCTGATAAGATATAATATGGTGTTAATATAATTATATTCTAACTTATTTATTTATTAGTAAGTACTAATGTCATATTTACAAGTTTAATTTTTTTATTTTTTTGCAGATTCGTGGATTTTTACGGATTTACAAAAGTAAATCCATATCTAATCCACCGATTGCAGATTTTTAAATTTTCAATCCAATCCAATCCATCAATACATTGATTGAATTTTTACGGATTAAATTTTTACATATGAGACAGATTGAGCAAATCGGATTGAATTCAAAACAACCTAAAAACATGCAGATCGGATTTTTATATGGCCTTTGTGAAATAGACAAGCCCGTCCGTAGAACCCAAATCCATTCCGTTGGTTATTATGGGCCTCCTAAAAATAGCTTGTGGAGAGTAACCAAGCCAGACCAAAGGAAGTGAAATTACCCGCTTAACCTTAACAAATGGAACTGATATCAGACGCGGTTTAGTTGTTTTTGAACTTTTCCAGTGGAGTATTCCAGAAAATCAGGAAGGGCATTTTTGGTCACTCTGGGTAAAAAATGTTTTAACTCAACTTTGTTTATTGCAGGCTCGTAGTGGACCTGGCTTGTAATACACATGAATTTATGATAATGGAACGTTTGGAATAATTAAAATTAATCTCAGCGATAAAAACAAACAGATACATACACAAATCGGAATCCAGCAATGGTAATATTCATGGATGAAAAGAAAGTGAAACCGTGTGAGTGTTTTACACGACTTTCAAGGTCCTAATTTTTAACTTTTACTTTACGCTCCAAACAAATCTTTTGTCACAATTACCCTCCTGTTTTTTGTGGTGGCCTGTTTGCTTTTTCTGGGTGACTATTATCTAAATTGTTTTATTTAGCAAATGAAATTAAATTCGTCTAAATTATTAAAGGAATCAATTTTTTTTTTTTTTAATTTGACCAATTTAGATGGTACCACTCCCCATAGCCCAAGAGAGAGTTGAAATTTTCCAACAAAGAGGAAGCGGGACGGAGTCCTTAGTCATTTATTTATTAAACTTTATTGCTAGTGATAACGAAACTCCAGTGAAAGTACTTCAAGTTTTCAACAGATTGTAGAAAATACTGCCTACTTTTAGTTACTTGATAGACATTTTTCTTCGAAAGACAAGACAATAGGGGTTTGCAAGTTGGAGGGGGAGAATAAAGTCACGATTGCTTTGAAAGAAAATTCAATTCAAAGTGAGTTGTGTTTTCTTTGGGGGGAATAAGGGTGAAAAATTAACAAACAGAACACAGAAGAATGAGAGATTCCTCATTCCTCCAATGCTTGCTTGAGCCTGACAAAGAGAATAGTGGACAAACTTTTATTCCCACGTCCACGTCACCTCCACGTACATTTGTGTTCATCGCGTTTACTTTGAGCCCATTCGACGAAACCCCCTTTTAACTAAAAATTCCTCTGCCTAATTCATGCTTTCGCCTTCACACTCCTAAATTTAATATCTCAAACAAAATCCAATTTAATAGCCTCGTAAACAACAGCAATAATCCTTTTTTGGCAAAAAAAGAAAAACTGTTCTACGGGGAGAAGTGAATAGAGAAAACGATGTTGGAGATGTGTGCGAGGCCATTAGAGAGGTGTTTTGGAAGGGGAGATGGCGGGGGCGGCGATGGGTTGCTGTGGCACATGGACTTGAAATCGCATGCTTCCGGGGATTATTCAATTGCTGTTGTGCAGGCTAATTCTATGTTGGAGGATCAGGGACAGGTGTTCACTTCTCCTTCTGCCACCTATGTTGGCGTCTACGATGGCCATGGTGGCCCTGAGGCTTCCCGCTTCATCACTCGCCATCTCTTCCCTTTTCTCCACAGTACACTTTTTTCTCTCTTTCTTTCTTTTTTTTTTTGTTACAGCTAAATTTGTAAGAAGGTGAAAGAAAAAGGTGTTTGTTATATATTTTGGAGTCGGAATTTGAAAAACTTCTTTTAAGTTTGTTATATATTTTCCATCAATTTGTTTTTTTTTTTATTTTTTTAAAAAGAACAACTTACTGAAATTAAAAAAACCATTTTTACTGATTTTTTTTTTCAAAAATTTAATTTGGAGTTTCAGAGTTTACTACAGAGCAGGGTGGATTATCAGCAGAAGTGATAAAAAAGGCATTTGATGCAACAGAAGAAGAATTTCTACATTTAGTGAAGCGGTCATGGTCAGCTCGGCCACAGATTGCTTCAGTCGGTTCGTGTTGTCTTGTTGGTGTCATTGCAAAGGATGTCTTGTATGTGGCTAATCTTGGTGATTCAAGGGCTGTCTTAGGCCGGAGAGTGTCAGAAAACCGGAAAAACATGCTTGTGGTGGCTGAACGGTTGTCTGTTGATCATAATGTTGGGGTTGAGGAGGTGAGGAAGGAGGTTGAGGCACTTCATCCCGATGATTCTCACATTGTGGTTTTCAGTCGCGGAGTTTGGCGAATAAAGGGTATAATTCAGGTATGAATTATGATGAATCATAATGCGTGATTAAGTACACATAAATGAATTTGAAGAAGGTGCTAGTTTGTGTAGATGAATCATGATTATGCCAAACTGGTGTGATAGGTTTAAGAGTTGTCAGTTTAACTTCACAGCTACTTCAATCTGATTTATGCTAGGCTACTGACTAACCTGGGGTGCCCTGTATCATGAATTGTATTGTTAATGACTTTTTTGATAACCAGTATATATAACTTGAACTGGTTCACTATGTGTCCATGTGAAATTTTCAACTCCCTGATGCTTATTTGCTTAACATATTATAGCTGAACTTTGTAGTGAAGTTTGGGATTGTCACCTTCTGCAAACTAAAAGGTTTAGCTGATCTAATATGTGATGTGAGTGAGCATCGTGGGGTTGGAGGCTTCATGCAGCTATCAAGATTGTAGCGTTGTTATGTAACTCTCATAGTTTCTTTGTGATTATGCTTTTCTAATTGAATGATTTTTTTTTTAAATTTTGGTTAAATCATGTAAGATCTTTTTTATGAGAAGAAATGCTAGTTGGGTGGATGATTATTTGTATACATGCCTGAAGAATTCCATTACGTTCCTATCTTTTGCGATATCTGCCAGTTAAATTTTTCTCTCTGAAATTGGTATCCCTGTGACCTTGTCTCCTGGTATTATTCTGTAAACTGTATGTGATGCTTCTTTGGCCCTTCTTTCCTACAAATGCATACACATGTAATGCACTGAAGAATAAATGATGATTATTGTGACAGTACGAATCACACGGGTGCAATGCTTTCTATATACAAGTAACTGATTCACGAGACTCCTATACTTTTATCATCTAATTGGATCTATATTTTCATTTCTGTGGCTGAAGCGACATCACATTTCTACTTCTGGACCATTCTGTAGAGTTCTAGCAGTCGGAGAATATATTTTTCAATATAACTTGAAGAACCATTTTGCTTCCTTTTTCCCTTGTTTACTATCTCCTCAGCACTTGGTTTTGAATTTTATAATTATTGTCTTGCAGCATTTGATACACCAAGCTGTATCTGTCACATTTCCCTTTGTAGGTTTCAAGATCAATTGGAGATGTTTATTTGAAGAAACCGGAATTTAGCAGAGATCATGGTTTCCATCATTTTAGATTACCAATTCCTCTGAAAAGGGCTGTGATGACTGCAGAGCCCTCAATATTGATTCGGAAGTTGAAGTCTAATGACTTGTTCTTGATCTTTGCATCGGATGGTCTTTGGGAGCAACTGAGTGATGAAGCAGCTGTTGAAATTGTTTCACGAAACCCAAGATCAGTAAGGCCTCAGCTAAAAACTTACGCAGTATATCCATCCCAAGTATGGGATCGACCAATGAGCTTCATTTTGCATGCGTCATATTTATCCTTTCTCACTTTTTTTTGTTCTCCTTAAAACTCGTCTTGACAGGGAATAGCAAAGCGACTGGTGAGAGCTGCCCTGCAGGCTGCTGCAAGGAAAAGAGAAATGAGATATGAGGACATAAAAAGAATACAAAAAGGTGCAAGGCGCCATTTCCATGATGATATCACTGTTGTTGTGATATATCTAGATCATCCTTTGGGTACTTCAAGTAGTAGAATCAAAGATCATTGCCTTGTTGACATCACGAGTTCCCCTGTTGATGTCTTCTCTCTCAATGCCAATGAAGCTGATGATTCTCTTGCTGCTATTATCTGAATATACGTTCTAGCTTGTGGAAATCTGATTTCTTGTGAATAGAAACAAATAGATCACAATATCCATTTTCGGAATGAGATAGGATTTGGAATAACGATCACTGGAAAGAGTGGTGGTAAATAATCTTGCAAAGTGTAGAAGCTGCTACTGGCTTTAAACCTCCCATTTTGATCACATTATTGTTCCCCATGTTTGGGAAATGTTTGTATAAAAGTTACTATTGCTTTTACTGTATCATGTTTTCAAAAATTATTTCTTTGCGATTAACTGAATGGAGGAGTGACAGCAAGTCTCTCATTGCGTCACGTGCTATGTTTTCACCAACAACCTGGAATGAACTTAGAAATTTGATTCTTGGGGGAGATTATTTGGCTTTCTTGTGCTCCATTAACTTCAGGACCAGCCAAACAGACAAGTTTAAATTTTAGCAACCAGATTTTGAGTTTGGCTTTCAAAATAAATTCCCTGATTCTATAAGTCTCAAGTCTCAACTGAGCCGTCAAGCATTTAAGGCATTGTCTATATTGTCCTTGTAATTGGCCAGAATATTCGAGTTAGATAGTACGAATCTGGTGGTCGATATAGATTTGATGCTGCCCGCTGCCTTTCCATCAGTAAGATACTGAGATCAATCTCAGATTCCCGTTGTTATCTTACAAAATTAAGATGGAAAATGAGATTCTTACAACAGTTAGTACCACAGTTAGCACAAAACGGTGCATTTTGTTAAGACTATATATTGTCACTGTTACTCATTGACTTCTCAACACACACATCGTTCACATCTCGCTCTCTTCCTCACGGCACACGCTCTCTCGCTCTCTCCCTCACGGCTCGCTGCCACAAATCTCACCAAGCCACCAATCTCTCGTTCATCCTCATCACACTCCGTCGGCGGCTCTCTCTCTCCCCCCTCCAAATTCAGCAGTCGTAGATCAAGGGTCACTCTCTCTCTCCCTCTCCAAATCCAGCCGCCGTGGGTCACGGGCCACTCTGTCTCCCCCCTCCAAAATTCACCGATCATGTTTTCCACTCTCTTCAAATTTCATTAATCCACTCTCTCTCTCTCTCTCTCTCTCTCTCTCTCTCTCTCTCTGTTTTCCCCATGTCATTTTTACCTTATCGGACTGAGAGGGAAAAATCCTTGGTGACCAAATCGACATTGAATTGACTAAACTTGAACCACAATTTAGCTAAAAATATAACAAATCTCTTTAATCTACAAAAGGCATATCCTTTTTTCCGTTCAAGTTCGCAGATCGTTGTTTACAATCGTGATACGACGGGAATATATTGCTGAAACAAATGAACACAACCAGTCTCGCTAAACTGAAGTGGAAGAGACCATACACTCTAATGCTACATGTCTGAAAACAATCTGCCTAAAGCTGGAATCTTGATAACCAATTGAATTTACTCTCGGATATTTGTGTACAAAATGTGCCCTGAGGGAGAGAGGGAGAGAGCGTGTCTTGTGAACGGTGCGAGTGAGACAGCTGACAGCCAAATGTGGAGAGACCCACGGCGAGAGAGAGAGAGAGAGAACACCGATGGACAGAGCACAGAGCAGTCGAGTGGGTGAGAAACACGGCGTTTCGGCGTGAGTGCTGTGGTCCAGTGAGACGAGTGTGTGTAGTCTGCGCTTACGTTTGAGCAAGACGAGTGTGTGTTTTGGAGCAACAGTAATTTGTTTTATAGGTGGCACAAAACGAACCGTTTTGTGCTAACTGTGGTGCTCATTGGTGTGAGAATATCGGTGCTGAATTAAGATAGTTCTGTCTTCTGTCCTTTCTCTGTCTCTGTAGGGAAGAAAATTGATGCAGCAAACGGACGATCCATAGGATCAAACCTTCAAAATAGTATCATGAATTCTGGTTGAATTTAAAAAGAAACAAAAATCAAAATATGTAGGTACAATACAAACAAGGAAACCTGAGAGACCAAGTGCAGGTGTCTCGGCAACTACTAGCCTACTACCGCATTAGAGTGCTGACCGATTAGATTCAGATGCACGTGTCGCGTCATCAATCAATTTGGAAACCCCCTGCCCGTCGTCTATCCAACACTACTCTGTACTGACAACGAACCATCTTAAAGAGGTTTTCTCTTTATTCGTATGCTCTACGTGTCGGCTATGTAGTGGATATTACTTCTACGGCGTACCCAATCAATAATCGTCACCATGTAATTAAAGGAAAAAAAAAAGGAATAAAATTTTTTTCGAAAAGAAAAAGAAATAAAGCCAAGTCTTCTCTCCACTCGAACTCAATCATCACGATCAAATCGCTTATCAGGTCTTTGCATATTCCAGTGGATAAGAAAGAGTTAGACGATAAATGACGCGGGTCTAGCGAAGTTGGCTTTTAGTTATTCCATCACTGTTGTTTGGCTGGCCAACTTTCCTGCCGAGTTACGTCCAAGTTCGGATGAAATGAATTGTCTTTTCATAAAATTAAAAATATAATAATAATAATAACAACAAAACAAAACTCTCGTAATGAATGCTAAGGGAGAGTTCTTTTACATTAAAGTTCTTACATTTTTTATTCTTCTAAGTTTATGCCTTGCCTTTTCATCTAGTTATATGTAAAACCATGGGATCAATTTTTATGCATATCTAGTTTATGTTTAGCTCTCTTATTTTTACCATTTCATATCATAGCCTACTCAAATTTAAGGTTTCATTTAACGATTTCATTCAAACGACTATTTATAATACTTGTGTTTTTTTTTTTAAAGTTTGATAATTGCCTAATTATCGTGATTTTGATGTATAACATGTTTTGGCCAATCAAACTTCATTCAAGATTTCATATTGATCCAACATTACTTAACCTATAATTATTTGATGCATAACTAATGTCCTAAATGTTGTGAATAATATATTATTGAGAGAGTACGATAGGTAGAGGGAATGATTTTGAGTATTTACAGACACGAATAGGCAAAGTAAATAAATTCTCCAACAAATATTAGTATGGTTAATTATATATGTCTCTCTAAATATTATTGAGCAAATATCTAACATAATATGATAATAGACTTAAATTGGTTTGAATCATAATGATATATTTAATTTTTTGTCTATACCCTAAAAATAAGTAATAAGCTTTTTTAACTTAAAAAAAAATTAAAAATCAGTATTCTTACATTTGTGCCCTTATAAATATTAAACAAATAACAATATCAAAGAACATAAATTAGATCATGTTTATTGTAACATAAATCATATTCAATTGAATAAACCCTTTACTATTCTAAATTAGAACATGTTAATTAATTTTATTGTAGTTTATGATAAAAATAATAATAAAATAATAAAGATAAAAAATGTTAATTTGAAAAAAATAAAATCAAAACAATATTAGTCTACCACTGTATTATCATAAGTTATAGAGATGAATATAACGTTAATTAGTAAACTTATTTAGGTTAGGATGAAAAATTGAAAATTAAATAAATAATAGGGATATTTTGAAGAATATAATTTAATGATATCATTCAGATTTTTTAGATTAAGCAAAAGTTAAAAAAAAATTAGAAAGTTAGCTTAATAATTTAGTGAGTAAATATTTTTATTACGTTAAAAAAATAAGCATACTTGGGTGGCATTTGTCCTTTTATCTAAAATTTGAATGGACTTGAATTATATTGAATTTTGAATAAAGATGAATAGTCTAAATTTGAATATTGTATTTCTTTTTTTGTTTGAATCTCTAAAAACAAGAAATGTTATTTATTCTTTTAACTTAAAATACTGAAAATCGGTACGTACTTTTACATTTGTGTTCTTACAAATTTTAAGTGTTAAATAAAAAATAATCATATCAAAGAACATAAATAAGATATTATTTTATCATAACATAAATCATGTTCGAGTGGATACAACCCTTTACTATTCTAATTTAGAACATGTTAATCAATTTTATTATGGTTTATGACGTTATATATGAAAGTATCCATAAAAAATAATACTAATTTGAAGAAAATAAAAAGATGATAGTAGCAATAATATACTACTATATTTTAAAAAATTATAAAAATGAATAACAATGGTGCTAATTAGTAAGCTTTTATTTATGTAAGAATGAAAATAAATTAATTAGATAGCAATTAATTTGAAGATTATCTTTTAATAATGTCATCCTAAAAAAATTACTTAATAATTTAATAACTTAATGAGTGAAATTTTTATTAAATAGAGAAAAAAATTAAATTTTTTATTTAGTTGAAAAAACAAACAAATTTAATGAATTAACCGGTTGAAATTGTATACTACCATTAAGTTGAACATGAGCAACCAAATCATTTTTATTATTCTCTTATTCTTGTTTTCTTTCTTTCTTTGTTTATTTTTATTTTTCAACCAAAAGAAAAAAAAAATGCTCTTCACTCTTTGAGGACAAATTCGGAAATCGATATCAATAATATGTATGGTTATTAGATATTTTTTAACCAGTAAATTGCCAAATAATAACGTGGTCTTCACGTTAAATTATATTTAACTGTTTTTTTATAATACCCAAACTATAGTAACAATAATCCTATGTATACAGACTTTATATTATAATTCTATAAATGCAGCGCTAACCCTCTTTTTCTTAAAAAAAAAATTCTTTTCATATTAACTATAAAAGTAAAAATCCTACTAATAGACCAAAACGAATCAATCACCAGGTTTAAGGGATTGATTTGAATTTTAATCTAAACCTAAATGATGATAGATGTGACATTTTTCTCCAAAAAATTCGTGCACTGTATGTGATTTATCTTATAATATGCGTAGGTGTGTGCAATTGCACCCATCAAATTCTATTTCACCACGTATAGTAAAGATTGCAACTTCCGTTCCCATCACAAAGCTAATGCAGCATATACATACAGATGTCTTTCGTTCCATACAGCAATGTCACGATTGCATTTATGACAGACGCAGGGTGCATAATTTCAGGCCGCCTACCCTATCTCACCCACCCACTAGCAACTTAGCAAGTCAACCAAAACCAAACCGTCAGCTTCTGTACCTCGTATTAAACCCAAGATCATCCAATCACCTTCTACCAACCGTTTAGTTCAAGAACATAAAGCTACGACACACACGTGCATAACCGTAGACCCGCATGTACCAAATCACTCTCCCGCTCGTTTAATCTGGAAATATCGTCACAGACATGTGGTCCAAAAACCCCCCGTCGACACCATTCAAAATCAACAGCGGCATAAGGCCATTAACCCTAAGTAAAAATAACTATATATATAAGTATATACACACAAAACAACCCCAAGAACAAAAACGCTTTCACTAATCACTTGACAACACAAAAGAAAATAAAAGAAAAGAAAGCTCCGCAGATTCAGGCGAGGCGAAATGGGAATCGTGGAAGAAGCTCACAACGTGAAAGTGACGGGGTCAGGGGAGCAAGTGATAGTGTTGGCTCACGGCTTCGGCACCGACCAGTCGGTGTGGAAGCACCTCGTGCCTCATCTCGTCGACGATTACCGCGTCGTTTTGTATGACAACATGGGCGCTGGCACCACCAATCCCGACTACTTTGACTTCAACAGATACTCCACCCTCGAAGGCTATGCCTTCGATTTGCTTGCTATTTTAGAAGAGCTGCAAATTGACTCTTGTATTCTCGTCGGTCACTCTGTTTCCGCCATGATTGGCGCCATCGCCTCCATCTCCCGCCCTGATCTCTTCACTAAACTCGTCATGATCTCCGGCTCTCCTAGGTAACCTACCAAGCTCGCCCTATTCACCTCCCCGTATATCATTTTCAGACCAATCATTTTTTTAGTTCTAGAACTTGTGGTTTGCTTAGTTGAAATCTTCCGTTTAAGTTAATCTAATGGGGTATCTTTAAATATTTAATTAATTTATCGTCTTCCAATACTACTACTCATAAATTATAGTTTTTCATGTACCTTATTGATCAAAGAACAGATGGTACGTCCTTTTCAGCAACCAGTAGAACTTGTTAATTGTTTTATCTTTATGTCACTTTAGTATTTTCCTTTTTTTTTTCCTAATTTTGTTTCACCCTCTGATGGCTTAAACACGATCAGTAGTTTTAACTTTGAAGTTGTTAAATATTCCTAGTTTGAAATTGACAAACGATAATTATATATAATAAACCCCTGGCTTGTAGCTTGAAATTTTCTAATTAATTATTGGTCACACATCAGAGGTTTTTGACAAGAGACAATTTTTAATTTGAGTGAGTTTATTCATAATTGGAAAGCTTTGTGATAACTTATACGAGAACTTTTACCAATTGAAAGAATAAGGTTGAACAGAAGTTCCTAACAGTAAAAGTAATCATTAATTAATTCATCAACTAGAGACAAATTGTTCACCTATGATTTTGATGGGCATTCTTTTCACTGGTTTATTGATAGGTATCTCAATGATGTGGATTACTACGGAGGATTTGAGCAAGAGGAGCTGGATCAGCTTTTTGAAGCAATGAGGTCAAATTACAAGGCATGGTGCTCTGGATTCGCCCCGCTAGCTGTCGGCGGGGACATGGACTCGGTGGCTGTTCAAGAATTTAGCCGAACCTTATTCAACATGAGACCAGACATAGCCTTGAGTGTGGCACAAACCATTTTCCAAAGTGACATGAGGCAAATTCTCAGCCTTGTCAGTGTCCCATGCCACATAATACAAAGCATGAAGGATTTGGCCGTGCCTGTAGTGATCTCCGAATATCTTCATCAGAATCTCCTCGCCGATTCCGTTGTTGAAGTCATGTCATCTGACGGTCATTTGCCGCAGCTGAGCTCCCCGGATATTGTTATTCCGGTGCTTCTTAGGCACATTCGCTACAATATTGCATCATGATATGTAGGGGTTTATGTTTAACGACATCTGGGGTTTTCTTACTTTGTATTTGTTAATAAGGTTGGTTCGGTTTATCATTTATTGTTGTGTCTAGGGCTCAATGTCGCCTGTACTGTGTCTTTGTAACTTGGCTTCCTGCTGCAACTTGATTTGGGTGTTTGAAATTTGATCCTTCTTGTTATGTATATGTTTAAAGACAGATATTTATGTGGAGATCTCAAATTGGAAAAAACAGCCTGATTTGATATAATCTTCTACAATATAATTAATGAGATTACAGTATAGGTTCTTCTCTAAATAACATTAGAGACTCACAATATTAAGAATCTTATCACTTTTATAATGGATATCTCAAACTAATAGTATAAGAGAGGATAAAATAAATTAAGACTAGTAGGAATTTGGAAGAAAATGTCAAACTTACTTTCTAAATTTGAGAGAAAATGAAATCAAAATTATCATATAATCATCCAATCAAAATTGAAACCCTTGGTCCCAATCCAAATTGTCGGCCGCTGTCTTCTTCACCTCTCTTGATTTTTCTTGCTTAAATTGCTTGCTGCAGCTTCCACTTATGCTTGATGTACTCACGTCATTTTACAAAGCCAAATTAATGGCTAATTTCATCCAAGTCAAAAACTCAACAATAATTGCATATCAAGTATACATTTTGGACTTTAAGCTTTTGGACCACCCACGTTAGATGGACCAAACAATTTTAACCACCCATCATATATACATAATTTTAAACATCACAACTGAAGCCAAGAACTTATCTCCCGCCATAGTTATTAGATTCTTCTAAATCCCAAAGAAAGTAAATAATTCAAAATTGTATTACCAAAAAAAATTTAGTTTATCTAAAATTAAAAATTCCTAAAAATAAATGGAACACACATATCATAATCTTTTACATGAGTCATTATCTCTAAATTATAACATGACATGTGAGAGAGAGGAGAATGGTGAGAGACAAAGAAGAACGGCAAAGACAGAAAAAGAAAAAGAAAATAAAATTTATGGCTATTTATGTTATTTACCACGTGAAAATTAAGGGTATAATTTTAATTTCATTGGTTAAAAAATTATTCAACCGAATCTAATGGATTGGCTGTTAACAGCCTATTATTGTCCGTCATTGTGCGACCGGGGCAAAATATGTCAATATTAATGGGCGTGCAAGAAAATTTCCACCTTAAGTATTTTTCACTTAATTTTCTATATAAGCATAATGGAACGGTTTAAATGTCAGACTTGGCGGGTTTCTTTTGTAAGTATAATAGTTTAATCTATTTTTATATATTTCTTAATGTTTACTTTCTAACTATGAGGAGATTTAAATACTCTTATCTTATTAAATAAAAGAAAGAATTATCAACCGACTTAATTGGAGAGTCGTTGACTTATACTTCACCGTTAATCACTTGGTTGCAATATGAAAACTATGACCCCTCTTCAACAAATCAAAGTGCTTTATTGGATCAGAGTGATGGTCCAATTGCATTAGTGGGCGAGACAATCCCCGAGGGATGGGCTTGTAAAAGGCTTAATCTTAGGCTCCTTAGTGCTTGTCTATCAATTGAGCGTGGGCTGACATAATTTCACATGTTGGTTATTCGTTTCTTTTCTGTAACGATGTTGTGCCTTCTTTTATATACAACAAAGCTTTTCTGTCCAAGTGCTATTCTGGCTTTTTATCTTTGTTCGGCTTAGACCTTCAATAAAGCTTCAATTTCCTTCACCGTCTTTGGGTAAAGAATGTTTCGCAGTTTCCCTTTGACTTTGCTTGCACAGCGAGCAAGCATCTCCATGCTCAACTACTACGATGCATCACGCGGCACACAGTACTTTAAATGGTTGAACTTGAACTAGTGAACTTGCTGGCGGAAATCACTCGACCGTTTCTTTTTTCTTGCTCGTTTCATTTCGTATTATTGAAGTAAGTAATATGTTATGTATGGAGTTAAATTAATGAGCAACGATTTTCATATAATTAAGAATACGTTTTGCATTTTTCTTAATGTTGGTGATGAAGGAGATCGTGCAAGTAGAAAACTACAATACTTGCAAACATTTGGTAGGGTGTTATGAGTTTCGATATTTCAAACTCCGTCATTGTAATACCACATATTGTTGTTTATCCGGAACTCTCTATATAAATCATTCTCATTTACTTATAAACAGACATAGTACTAAAAAGTAGTGCAAAAGTAAAATTAAAAAAAAAAAAAAAGTCAGGAAGCAAAGAAAATATATGATGGCATTTGAAGAAAAAAAAATTAAAAACCTATGATGTGTGTGACATCTTAAAATAATATTTACTAGAGGGTATACAATTCTTTCACTATATTTTAATTCGGGTGTGAGTAGGATTTAGACTTTTTTTGGTATTGCGGTGCACTAGTGCCGTGACTTAAAAGAAAGTGACAACTATAATAAAATAATATCAAACGCACCCTTAATATTTATCACTAGAAGTTGATCTATGTTGTTTGCAACATCAATTGTGTGTGTTTACTGTATATACATTAACTGACAATTATAATTACAAACTTGCAGTTTGCAAACATAATTAACAAGTACCAGAATATTTTTTAACATGATGTTATGCCTGTGGGATTTCAATATGACAAATGAGGATTCTATAGTTCAGTCAATAAATAATTTGAGTTTAATTGGAAGTACAAAATATTATTGAAGATAAAAGTTCTTTTATATAAACCATTCCAATAAAGCTAAAATATCAACAGAACACATAAAAAAACAAATAATAATAATAATTCGATGAAGATAAAACTGACAAGCCACAATTTAATAAATAAATAAAAGGAAAAGAAAATTAAAACTTGTTTCAGTTCGCACTATGTACACGTTGGTATGCCCTGATAGAACTACAAAACTTCGCAGACGCATAACTCTAAATGAACTTTTATATTTGAAAAATATTATATATATATATAGTATTTTTTTAATCAGGAATCTTTGATTTTTATTAAAGTCAGGAATTAATTAAAAATAAATAAATTAATACATCACATGATAAAATACAGTGTATTAAAATATGTGTTTATTTTATATTTTAACTAATTCCTAAATTTATTAAAGTCTGAAAAATTATTATTATATATATAATTTTACATAAATAGAGTCCATAAAAGAGTTTTGTAATTAAGCATATGTTAAAATGTATAACGTAAAAGAGTCGAACAAGTGTCAAGTTCAGCCAATCACGTTAAGGTTCTGTACACGTGTAGCGCTTATTGTTCCTCCATCGGTCCCGTTGTTCGCTCTGTCTTTCATCAATGACCCGACCTTCTTCCGCGTCGTCAGAATCCAATTTGTAATTTTCCTCTTCTGCCCCTCGCTTACGCTAAAATATGTTGAAGAGAAAATTTTAGATAGCCGATATAGATTGAACAAGACTCATAAAACGATCTGTGAAATTGACGAACTCGTTCGGGTTGACTCAGTGATGGCCTCGGCTATCACCGCACGCATCGAACTTGCCAAGCTCTGCAGCTTACGAAACTGGTCCAAGGCAATCCGAATCCTTGACTCGCTCCTCGCTCAGTCCTATGAAATCCAGGACATCTGGTCCGTAAGCTTGAATTACAATTCATTTCCAATTTTACCCCTACGGATCTTCAATTTTTGCAGCTTATTAATTGAATCTTCGTGTGATGTGAAAAATGTGGATTATTGTTTGGTTACAGCAATAGAGCATTTTGTTACAGTCAACTGGAGCTACACAAGCACGTGATTAGGGACTGTGACAAGGCGCTTCAGCTTGATCCTACGCTGCTTCAAGCTTATATTCTCAAAGGTCTCCATTTATCTCATGTGTCGTTGGACTCATAGTTCTTGATAATGGAATATTAATTTGACCGCTAAATATATAGTTAAATTTTGATATGGGTGGTTTGACTTATGCTGGAAGCCATTTTTGAACCTGTTGCACCAGATTTTCTTTTAGTTGTGCTTCATTTACTGGATGAACAGAAAGTAGGAGTTATTTGACGCCTCTTCTTACCTTAGAAGATTTATTATTAAGCCTATATATGTGAAGCATGCATTTAGTAGAGGCTGTATCAAGAGAATGTGTCAATTTTATGATGTTGTGTGTTCTTTCATTGTACAACTGATTCTATAATTGTTGTTTTATCATTTTCCAACTAAAGTGTAAAGTAAGACAATCTCAAGTTGCTTTGCCCTATTTTGTAATTTAGTTTATTGGTTTTTGTCGCCTAGGCTGTGCATTTTCTGCTTTAGGAAGGAAAGAGGAAGCTCTTTCAGTTTGGGAGAAGGGGTATGAACATGCTTTGCATCAGTCGGCAGATCTGAAGCAATTCCTAGAACTTGAAGAACTGCTGACTGCTGCAAAACAAGACAGAAGTGTTACTTGTGAATATGATGTGAGCAATTCTATGTCATCTTTGACTGTATCTGAACCAGGACTGAATGCCAATGATAAAATGAGTGAAACAAGTGAGAATCACAATAAATCTGATATCTGTGATTCAAGTAGTCAGTCAAGGGATGTATCTGAGACTTGCAGCAAGTCTAGCCATGATCCTGACTTGTGCAATGGAAGAAGTGATGAAGCCAAAGGGGGTTCGTCTGTGCCAGTATCTAAATCAGGACTTCATATCAATGGCAAATTAAGAGAAGTTTCTGAGAATCACAATGGTTCAAGTGATGGATCTAAAAGTACCCATGCATCAAGGGATGCTTCTGAGATCAATCGACAATCCAGTGATGATTTTGATATATGCAATGGCCCCATTGATAAAGCCAGTGTAAATGAAAGGCATGGAAGGCAAACGAATGGAACTCATGATGTTCATGACAAATTGAGTTCTGACTCTGCATCATTAAACGACTCAAATACTAATTCTGAATCTTACAGTAAATCATCTATCAGTGACAACAAATCTAGTGATAGTACCGAAAGCCGCAGCAAGTTGAGTTTTAAGTGGGATATGCTTAAAGAAACAAGCAACGAAGCCAGGAGAAACAAAAAGTTCTGTGTTACTAGAATTTCAAAATCCAAGTCAATTAGTGTAGATTTCAGACTATCAAGGGGTATAGCGCAGGTGTGTTTGAATGTTTGGTTATGTGGTCAGGGAAAGTTATCATCTGTCTTATATAACTAAAGTTTTCATCTACATATTTCATTCATACTGCAGTTTTGTTTCTTTTGAAGGTTAATGAAGGGAAATATGCTTCTGCGATATCAATATTTGACCAGGTGAAATAACGAATATTATGAGACATCTTTACTATTTCCTGTAAAGAATAGTTTGTCTTTATTGTGCATATTTTTGTTCATTTATGCCATGTTGGGAGGCTGTTGGGTGGGGAACAATAGGGCTGATCATGAGTGTTTTTGGGCCATAATCAAGTTTTATAAACATCAGCTCCTTTAAATATTGCTCATACAGATACTTAAAGAGGATCCTATGTATCCTGAGGCACTTATAGGAAGAGGGACAGCACGTGCGTTTCAACGAGAACTTGAAGCTGCTATTTCTGATTTCACAGAGGTACTTGAACTAGCAATACTCCCACAATACACAAAAATTATACTGGTTTCTTCTTCTGAGTGGCTTGTGTAATTAATATTTAGGCTATTCAATCGAACCCATCAGCTGGTGAGGCATGGAAACGGAGAGGACAGGCTCGAGCTGCCTTAGGGGAATCTGTTGAGGTGAGAGGATACGCCTTGTTGATGGGTGTCCTTCCAAGCAAAGAAATTTTCTCTGTCACTGTCTTTGCCAATGTAGCTGATCTTTGCTTCAGGAATTTTAGTAATGTTACTAGGGTTCACTATGATTTGCCAGTGCAAAAACATTTTTACTGTTCACTAGATGGTGATTATGTTTTTAAGCACAGCAAATTAACTTTCACGTGTACCTGCTGTTAGGTATATGATAAGAAAGGCACGTTTCCAGACTTGCTAGGAGATGCTCAATATCATTTATGTGCTTGTTACTATTTGTGCAACAATTGATTCATAGTTTTAATGTTTTTTATAAATGAACTTCTTAGTGCTTGGCATAATCCCAGTAACAGAAGTCACTTCCATTGATGAAACCAGGCCATTCAAGACTTGAGCAAGGCATTGGAGTTTGAGCCAAATTCAGCAGACATATTACATGAAAGGGGTAACAATTGAACCTAGCTAATTTATTGTTATTTTTGCTTTTAGTCAATTTTTTCTTCTTTACACTCTTCTAATTCATATTTATCTTCTATTTATTTGAGCAATAAAATTTCTCCAAAAAAGGCCTTTTGCGTTGGAGCCACTGCTACTGCTGGTGTATGCTATGTTGTGTTGTAAAATTTCTCTAGATCCAAGTTATAATTAATAATTGTAGTAGCTCTTTGATAAGCTGCAATTATTATGGGAAAGAAACAAACAATGTAGGATCATAATCAGAGAAGTAGATCATGATACATAGCTAGAATATTGACAACTCAATCCCCAAGGAGAAGGGAGAGGCTATGCAACCCTAAGTATCCCTTAAATATGGTTAAGAGGGTTTCTGGTACATAAAACAACCAGAACCTGTTAACTAATTTTAATTTAAAGGCATAAATGGCTTCGAGAAATTTCACGGAAGGAATTAATAATCCTAAAAGAAAAACAAAACTTACCAACCCATAAAATAAACTAAAGCTGAAAGATAATAGTTAACAGTTAGAATGTGCAAATAGTGCATACTTCACAAGCTAATCAGTGAATTAATTCCAATAAAAATTATCATAATCAATTCCAATTAAAAATGTGTGTTTTCTAAAATTTCATCATCACATGTTCTGTTTCATTCCCGATATCAAACTAAGCAGGGCACAAAAGAAGACGATATCAGTTCTGCTGCTCTTGGACTTAATGTGCGCATCATGCGCATACAAGTGGTTAATTGATTTTCTTTATTGCAGGAATTGTAAATTTCAAGTTCAAGGATTTCAATGCTGCTGTAGAAGACCTATCAGCATGTGTGAAACTTGATAAGGAGAACAAGTCCGCATATACCTATTTGGTGTGTACTCGACATCTGATCTTCATTTCTTGAATTATTTATTATTAGTTGTTTATCTTCTATAAAGTACTTTTATCCCAAACTTTTTGTATCATCACAAGAGATCTTACTGAAAGAATCAAATTGTACTGCTGCTCAAAATTTTACCTCCTGTGCTTAAATTAACTTAACTCCAATTGAGTGGACTTTCACTTTCATAGGGTTTGGCATTATCTTCAATTGGTGAATATAAAAAGGCTGAGGAGGCACATTTGAAAGCAATCCAACTTGATCGGAATTTCCTCGAGGCATGGGGTCATCTTACCCAGGTAACAATGAAGCAGCAATTCAGATTCTTGTCAGTAATATCTTCATTGGCATGAAATGTCACCCCCGATTTTCAGGGATAGTAGACATGGTATTTTCCAGCAATCTCTGGGGTGTGTGGGTGTATCTGTGTATACAGGCCTCCAACAAAGTTTGATAGTGCAGCTTCCAAATTTAAGAAGCACTGCACATTTTTCTGAATGCATCCTATATTCCTATCTGTTAATTTAAAGCTCTAAGCTGTTTTAATTTACCAGAAAAAACATGCATACTGTTTGTACAGTATATATATATATTTTTTTGCATCAAGCAGCTTTACCAAGTATTCTTAAGTGAATTTGTGGGTTTTTTTTTTTTCCTGCAGTTCTATCAAGATCTTGCAAATTCAGAAAAAGCATTGGAATGCCTACAACAAGTTCTATATATTGACAAGAGGTAGGTGTCCTCCTTGGACCATTTCATCTGCATATAAAAAACACTGATATTCTAGTGCCTTACTCTCATTCTGATTCCCACTTATGATACTGCCCTGTGAGTTATACTTGACAGTTTATAATGCGTTCCTCATAGGTTCTCTAAAGCATATCACTTGCGTGGGCTACTGCTTCATGGGTTGGGACAGCACAAGTAAGTTTTATCAACTAGTTACTTCTCTGGAATTTTTTTTTAAAAAATCCGATGTGGCTATTTTCAACCATTATTGGTCGCATAACCTTTGGACATTCTGCATTATAAAGTACTGGAATGTCAAAATGTTAAGTGAGAGGTCTAGCAAAATAGTTGGGGAAGGATATTTTAATGGTATGTCATGAAAGAATCACTGAAAGGAACCCAGTGAGGCACTGAATAGCTGTTTGTGAAGGTTAGCGGTGTTGTAATAGCTTGTTTAGAGTAGGGAGATGGATGATGCCAGCGTTGCCTCATATCTCAACTATTTGTTGTCAGTCAAATCATATTATGCCATACAGCTTTCCTTGCTTTAAAAAAAAAAATGCATTATATCTTGTCGAATCTCTGAACTGTCTTTTTCACTTTTTGTCTTTTATCTTTTTGGTCTTTATTCTGCATTGTTGCTCCTTTTGCTTAAATTGAATTAATCCCTTACAGCATAATTGTATTATTACCTCCTGGCCTTGTCTTGGTTGGTTAATGGCTCTGTAAGTTTTAACTTCTAGATTTCACATAGGTTAGTGCTTCCTCTTCAGAAATGCATTGTCTATCACTTGTTAACTGCTTAACTGATTGTTTCAGGAAGGCAATCAAGGATTTATCCTCCGGGTTAGGCATTGATCCCTCAAACATTGAATGCTTATACTTGAGAGCTTCTTGCTACCATGCTATTGGAGAATATAGAGAGGCGGTAATTTAGAATTTTTCATTTCTGTTATGATAAATTTGTTGGTTGAGATTATATCAGTGCATCTGTTGCTTTAAGATCTTAATTTCAATTTGATGGTCGCAGATCAAGGACTATGATGCCGCACTTGATTTGGAACTTGACTCGATGGAGAAATTTGTGCTTCAATGCCTGGCCTTTTATCAGGTTTTGTTTGATATGGAATATTATGATCTAGAATAGATGCATCTCGGCTGTTTCTTTATGCTACATTTATGCTCTTTTAAAAATTGCAAGCTTTAAGAGATTTTCATGGCCTTGTGCTTGCCATAACATTCGTATTATCCTAATTTATGTCTCCATTAGTGTAATTTGGATCCAATTCCTAAACAAAATTTCAGTATTTGTTTTAACTTAAGTCAAAAGCCATGTCCTCACTTTTAATCTCTCTTTGTTGTTTCTATTTTGTATAATTGATGTTTTCTGAGTGGACCCAAGTGATGTGATGAAGATGACGTATGTTGGGCACAAGTAACCTTTGATTTGGTTTTTTCCCTTAATATAGTGCTCTTTTGTGACCTAATTGGTTTAATTCCATGTCCTGATTTGTTTAGCCATACTATACCAACCTAAAGATTCATCTCACATCGTATGTGAATCTTTAAAAAAAGATTGCTGCATTTTTTCCAGTTATCCAGCCCACTTCGCTAAAGCACAAAATTTGGAGAAAATATAAAATAATTGGTTAACATCTTTAGCTATATTTTGAAATTTCTAATTTTCATTGATCATGTTTTGCATTTTCGACTGCTTTCTTGTAGTTAAAATCATGACAAAGAGTATATTAACTTTTTGATTAACTCAAATAAGCTTTTTTAATGAAAGAAAATTGTGGGATCACCTACAAAGAAAAGGTGGACTTAAATTTTGAGGTGGAGGTAGTATCATCTTTGTTGTAGAAGAAAACAAATTACATGTTGTCCACAGCAAATATGTGTGGTGTGTGTATGGTAGCAGAATCTATAGATGACATAATTATGTATAATGCAACATGGCAAGTGGGTTACGATTTTATTGTAACTTACTTCTTGCCTTATCTTGAATTTTCTGGATGACATTCTCAATTTCTCATCTTGCAGAAGGAGATTGCTTTGTACACGGCTTCTAAAATCAACAGTGAGTTTTGCTGGTTTGACATTGATGGAGATATTGATCCCCTCTTCAAGGTAATGTTTTATGAGAATTATAATATCTTTGGCTCTTGTTCTCTTCATCTTTGGCCTGTGTTACCACTTCCTGCATAAGATTTAGCCAACTTAGTGGCTGCAAACTTCCTCACCTTTTTGAAATATTACTTATCAAAGGCAATGAAAATGTGCATGCTCACAATTTCCAAACATCAAAATGCATATGGCAGCACAACTGTCACTTTGAATTTTCTCTGCATAGCCCTACCCCTTCCCCCCTGACTCTCAAAAAGAAAAAATATAAAAGAAAAGAAATAACAATTAAAACAATGCATATTTGCTTTATCACTGTTTTGATATAGTTAGCATACTACTTTATATCTTGTGATACAGCCACCAAGCTTCCTGGACAATGCATTTGAGTGCAAGATCCTTTGGCTGTGTGGTGGCTGTGGTTTAGGTGGGAGTCAGGAAGATGTGCTACTTTTTTCTAACATTAATTTAAACGGGCAAGTTGATTGTAAATTTCTTATGGTTTCAGCATACATGATGCTAAATTACCATATTTCCAATAGCAAAACAATTTATGTTTCAAATTCCACCGAAGGGAATATGCTCTGTAGTTGAAGTGGCTTCCTGGCGTTTTGTTTATGGAATTTTCAGGAATATTGGTGCAAAAGATTGCATCCCAAGAATGTATGTGAAAAGGTTTACAGACAGCCTCCCCTGCGTGATTCTCTCAAAAAGGGAAAGCTCAGGAGACAAGACTTTTCTGTTACAAAGCAGAAGACTGCGCTTCTACTGGTTGCTGATTCAATTGGCAAGAAAATTCAATATGATTGTCCTGGCTTCTTATCCAATAGGCGGCAGGTAATTTATTTGGAGTATTGTTCTAGAATGAAAATCTTTTTGTTGCTGAGGCTGCTATTGTCGATTTTTGTTTATCCTCTTTTTTTCCCCGTTTTGTATGTATTTCATTTTGACATTCCCATCTCTTATAAAACAATAATCTCTCGGAAGGCATGTTTTATCAAACATGTAGCATTTACATCCCAACCTGTTAAGAAAAGCAAAAAGATATGCTTATCCAGATATACCCAATGACTATGGACATTTGTCTAGGGCCCTATTAATTGTATAATTGAGCTTATAAATTTTTGTTTCAGAGGGATAAGTGGTTTTCATTGTAGATCTATTTTCTTTCGTTCTTTCCTCTTTTATTTATTTATTTTATCTAAGAGACTGTGTTCTAAATTACTAAATTAGGTTTTAGTTTGTACAGTTGACATTCTAAATGCGCACACACATGTATACTTTCTTTCTAATCTGAATATCTAGATTTTCCTTATAATGCAGACTTATAATCTCAGTCATTTCACAAAATCCAACGACCAAGATCATTCTTGTTACTGACTGTTACAGCTGCTTATGGCTAAGAAGGTTATACCGTTTTACTGTTACATCACAGTCATTCAATTACTTTCTCATTGTCTTTCGCTTTGACAACTCTCTTTTGTCTCTCCAGCTCCTGCTATTCATTCCGCCACAAACATTTGCACTCTCTCTCTCTCTCTCTCTTCCACCCACTCCAAATACTATAAAGATGCAAAACGAGAATCAAATGGGCTCCTTTGTGCAAAATTGTTTCGTCATCCAAAGATTAATTTTATGTACACAATCAAATCATCTCCAGAAGAGACTACATGCCTGCATTTGTAAAATTTAAATTGCAGCATTTTTTTTTTATTCTTTATAAGGATAAGCCCTCATTCTCCACTTTCATAATAACCTTCCAAAATTCCTCAATTTGTCTTCACTAATCACCACTAACCAACAAAAGACCCCAAAATGGGAAACACTATCAGGTTTACCATGGTCAAGAAAATTTGCACCTGTTTTGATAGGAATGATGGCTAGATTTTTAGAACTCTTTGCGGTGTTATAATGCACTTTGTTATGTTTTCAAACAAAAATAAGATGGGGAAATCAGAGATAAATAATTGGATTATCTGCTCTTTAATTACAGTTGTCAGTAACTTTATTAAGTGCAAATGATATCAGTTGTTTGATTCCATCTAAATGTTGAGATTACAAGTCTGCATTATAAGGAAAGTCCCAAATCCTAGATTAGAGAAAGTGATTTCTTTTGAATGCGACTTGTGATTATTAATAATTTTCCTCTTCTATTGTGTGTCAGCATCGTATGGCTGGATTAGCTGCTATCGAAATTGCTCAGAAAGTTTCAAAAATTTGGCGCTCTTTGCAAGCAGAATGGAAATATTCTAACAGAAGCTCATCAAAAAATGGGAAGAGAGCTCGGAGAAAAGATCGAATTAATATTGCCAGCCAGAACAGAGGTGGTGCCGGTTGTAGTACAAGCAGTTCTTCCGACACATCTTCATATGGTATTACAGAGGAAAGATCGTCTGGTCATCCCAAGATGTCATGGCAAGATGTTTACACGCTAGCTGTCAAATGGAGACAGATTTCTGAACCTTGTGACCCTGTTGTGTGGGTTAACAAATTAAGGTATGGCATATCAAAATGCTGCCATTTGTTGCCCTTTGGAGTATCTTTCTTTCCTTTTTTTTTTTTTTTTTTTTTCAATTATTGTTATTCATCTTAGCCTTCTGTTTTTTAAGGTCCATCTACCATGAATTTTTCTTTTATATCATTTTTGTTAAAGTCAAAATAATCTGCTTTTTCATTTTAAGTCTTAATATAATATAATTTTTCTTTCTCTTTATATGAATCAATGAACCCTAAAAAATGCAACTTTGCTAATGTTAAAGCATCACCCATTCTGTGATGTTTACAGCAGTTCTTGTTTTACTTGAAATTCCAATCAGCATATATTGAAGTCGATTATTTTGTCATTTAAGAATAGATGGTTATGTGAACTTAGTCTATGTAAAAGCATAATGCCAATTGTAGATGGATTATGTATCATATATATTGCAATTCTTCAAACTTAAATGTTTTTCATTTTACCTAGAAGGCTGGAACATGCAATATGTCATGCCAGGTAGGATCCAGAAATTATTGCAACTCAGCCAACCTAAACCAACATCTGAGTCTGCAATTAATGTGATAATTAAAAAAAAATTTGTTATTCTTGTGAGATAGGTCAGGGATAATTGAAATTGTTGCATATTACTGGGCCTGGAATTTTGTGTAAGCTTTGCCACATGTCCTGATATTACCATTACCATTATAATGGGAGTATCTATTTGGTCATGTTTTGCTGTTCTTTTAGCTCTTTGAACCAGTGTGATTGGTAATGTTTGGATGAGTATAACTCTTAATTTTTTTTTTCCTGGTGTGAATGGGTGTCTTGTGCAATTCCAGTGAAGAATTCAATTCTGGTTTTGGATCTCACACACCAATGATTCTTGGACAAGCAAAAGTTGTTCGCTACTTCCCAAATTATGCAAGGTAGACCAACCAAGTCTGATTGCAATTCAGAAAAAAGCTGTTTATACAATACTCATTTTTGCTAATGCTGCAGAACTTTAGATGTTGCAAAGACTGTCATGAAGGATAAAAAGTATGTGCACAACAAGGCTGATGACATTATTGATCTATCCGAAGATGGTAAATTGCAAGATGTGAGTACTTTTGTGTCACATTGGATTCTCTTCTCCTTTCATTAGTGTTTCTTGCTTAGCACAAGGGCTTTACTCAACTCCTGTGAGATCCTCGTCAAACTGGGTAATTGTAGTTTATAATGATATTCTCTCCACTCTCCAAAACGGTTAGTTGTCAAAGTAGTTACAACATTCCTTTCTGCTTCTTTACCTTTTGCTTTGGGAGCCTTATCTCTTATATTAAAATATGGAAATTTAAATTATTAAAAGGGATGATATTTCTGTTTTATTTTTCCTGTTTTTATTAGTCAACCATTTGTTGTGATCAAATTGTTGGAATTGTGAGTTTGATTGACTGTTTTATCATTTGTCCCAGTTCTCTGAGAAATTCATCCTATTGTGTGTGAAAAGGATGAAGCAATTCTTTGGACATTAAAAATATGAAAAGATTTTATGCACAGTTGTTTTCTTTCACTTAAAGGGTGGCATGAATTTGTCAGAATTCAAATAATTTAGGATGCTCTCTTAATGCAAATGTGCAGTATATGTCGCTTTTGCTCAAACTTTTGTTTGGAATGCACCGATTGTAGGGATCTTCTAAATTGTGGCTCTATGAACGATCAAATCTCTTTCAATTTTGATGCAACCTCAATCACCTATCAGAAATCTGTGTAGGGAAAATTTCAATTATGTAATTAACTTTTTCCTTAACAGATTGCGGATGCAAAATCCTGCGATGCTCTTTACAAAGTTGTTGGTGAGGACTTCTGGTTGGCTACTTGGTGCAACAGTACTGCATTTGAGGGGTGACTTTGCCAACTTTGCCTCTAGATCAAAGCATAATATTATTTGCTGTAAAATCTTTTGTCATGCTGATTTATGTTTTTTCCAGGAAGCAGCTTGAAGGGACAAGGATCACCTTAGTCAAAATGTAAAATTTGATTCTCCTTTCACTGTTGGGTTGCGGCTTTTAGACTTCCCCAACTCCCTTTCCTGTTTATCTTCTCTTTATTCAATTTATTATTACTTCTGGTATGTACCCTGACTTTGTTATTGGGTTACTCATACAGGGGAGAATCAGGATATGACTTTGCAATTAGAACACCTTGTACACCTTCTAGATGGGATGAATTTGATGCAGAAATGACCATGGCATGGGAAGTAAGTCCCCCTGGACCTTAAACATAAGTCAATAGTTTACTCTTATTATGGGCCTCATGGTCTTGGTTTAAACAGTGTAGTAGTTTACCAATGTTGTTTTGTTTATCTCATCTGCTTCTTTTAATGGTGTTGTCACTATTTAGCTTAGAGAACACATTAAAGTTAATCTGTCATGCAAACTAATTATTATTATTATTATTTTTTTTCTGAAACTGCAAACTTATTATTGATTTTCAGGCTCTATGCAATGCTTATTGTGGTGAAACTTATGGGTCTACTGATTTCAATGTTCTTGAAAATGTCAGAGAGGCTATCTTAAAGATGACATATTACTGGTATTTCATCTGACACTCATTCCATGCAAATAGGTTCTTTTTTTAATTTTAATTTTTTTTAATTTTTTTTGGGTTCTGGAGACTCGGTAATTGTTTGTAAAAGTTTAATGTAAACTGCTTTCAGGTACAATTTCATGCCACTGTCTAGAGGCTCTGCAGTTGTTGGGTTTGTCGTGTTGGTTGGACTGTTCCTTGCTGCTAATATGGAGTTCTCAGGACACATCCCACAAGGTTTACAGGTGGATTGGGAAGCCATCTTGAACTCTGATCCACACTTCTTCTTAGATTCAGTTAAGAGTTGGTTGTATCCATCACTTAAGACTTCAACATCTTGGAAAGAGTATCCAGATGTAACGTCAACTTTTGCGACAACTGGATCAGTTGTTGCTGCCCTGAGCTCATATGACGACTGAACTTCTACAACTCCTTGAGAGGTAAGTAGTATCAGTGGGTCTAATCAGTAAATATATTCTGAGTTATTTGGTTTGCTGGATTAAAAATGAATAATATGATAGTTTGACCTTCTAAAGCGGATCAGCAATAAAACATGAATGGAATAATTGTATACTGTTGAAGTTATAATATAGAAAATTGATTTACTTAAATAGCATGATATCCAAATTGATAAAGTGGCAATTTTATTGTCTTCAAGTATAAATAAAAAAATTGTTTTTTATGCTATTTATTCTGAATATATGTCTTGAATTCTGTGAAGATCACCAGATGATAGGTTCCTTCTGTATTCGAACTTGATGCAGAATGTTGTGAAGAAAGCAAAATGTATCAAAGCTTATATTATTTCATGGAGTGGATTTCTTTTCTCTCTACTCGTATCAGTTCCATTGTTGTAACCATATGTTGTACAGCGGCAGCGTTCAATAAATTCCTTTTCTTCCAATTTTATCCTCAAATATGAAAGATATGTAGTTCACTATTTCTTCTGTCAAATTTATCACATGACTGTCTTGAAGAGTTGTTGATTAAAGGTTGTTTACTTCCTGTAATTTGCCTCGTCTTGCCAATTCTCTGAGTTTTTGTCTTTTATGAGTTTGGCAAAACATCTGGAAAAGGTTTATACAAACTTCCAAGATTTTAGTATTTAATATAATGAACTTCAGAAGTAATGGAGTTTCTCTTTCAGTCCCGTTCTATGAAAACTTTATATTATGTAGACTGCAAAATGGTTCTCTAGACCGTATCTCACTCCAGGCACACAATTTCAACCATGTTTACCTAACGTTGACAAGGCTTTTTCAATTATTGTCACACCTGCATAATATTTTAATGTTTTATGGCATATTCAAAAGCGCAATTTAGTGAGTTAGGTACAATTTGATACGTATCATATCAATTACTGATTTTGTAAGATCTTTTAATTTTTTTTTTTTATGGTGGTTCTATATCCTTTATCTTTTACTGGGGTTTTGTTAAGTTGCGTACTTTTACATCAATTCAAAAACAAATTTTCTATGTGATTTAATTATTTAACTGTCAAATAATTAAGGAATTATGAGATACTGCTTTTGAATCATTTGTATGAACTCAACAGCTGCCTGTTGTTTAATGCATGTAGCTGGGATTTGCTTTAAAAAAAAAAAGAAGGAAGAAAAATAAAATAGGGCATGTTGCTGGAGCTGGACTAGAATTATTGTTTATTTAAAAAAAAAAAAAAATTTATTGATGCTAATGTGTAAAACTATGTTCTTGTATACACTTATATCATATCATATTACAATCAGAGGGCTACACATTGACCCCATGATATGATTAATCTCTCACCGTTCCAGTATGTGCCACTGTCAATCGAGCACCACCAGTGAAATTAACTTCCTTTTTCTTACGTCTCGCCTTCTCAAGCTTTCTTCTCCTGCATGTTTTCTCCACCAATTTTTCTTCTATGATGCTGGGCTTGCCTGAAAATTGAACAAAAACTAAGTGTCACCCCACTACTCAAATTAACATTTGAAGGGACTTTGAATCTGACAAAACTAGATAGAACGAAATATAATTAAAAGAGAGACATGCCTGGAATACTCTTCTCGTCCACGGCCACCTTCCCTTTAAGTCTGTTACACATCTTTGACTTGGCATGAATAAAAGGCCACGTGGCATTCATCTGCTTGTTGATCATGACCGCGGCGTAGTAGGGGATTTTGACTCGATTGGTGTGCTTACATTTCATGCGGCTACCTATGAACGTTAAGGCATCCATCAAGCTCTCTTTGGCCAATCCCATCATGTCATAAGCCTGTGATCTTCTCCACAGGCTCTTACTGTGAGAACTCATCGTTTTGGATAAAGACAGAGCTCTTGTTGTGTCACTAATGGCTGCTTCTGGCTTCTTTAGCATCAAATAACACTGAGCTCTATTGCTGTAAAGAACAATCCTCTCTTTTCTCATCTTTAGAGGGCACAAATCCAAAGCCTTGGAATATTTTTTCACACCTTCTTCAATGTAGCCGGCCCAGAATTCTTGGTTTCCTTGTTGTTTCAGCATAAACACACAGAGTTCATTCTCTTTCATTTCTTCGTCAGACATTAGCTTCTCTTTCTTTCTTTTCTCCACCTTCAAATCCCAAATTTCATCTAAAGCTCTTTCAGCTTTCTTGCTCTTCAACTTCAAGTTACCATATTTGACTTTGTGGTAATCTTGCAAAAGTGTTTGTGTGATTGCTTCTCCTACTCTTTCCCTGCCATTGAGGGACTTAAGTTCAACCAAATCAACAAGAAATAAAGCAGCAATATCTATAACTTCATATCTTGTATCTGGGTCTTTGAGAAGAAGCAAAAGAGAATCAATAGCCGCGTACTGCCAATCATCCGAGGATCTTGACACGTTGCATACACTCTCAATGACATTTTTCAGCTTCGCTACACTTTCTCTTCCTTTCTTTGTGTGACACAACGCTCTTATTAATCCAATTCCAGCGGGTGAAGTGTGATTTGCTAAGCCACCCCACATACCACACACAATTTTCAAGAAATCTTGACTGCAAATAAGATCAAAAGACGACCTTTCTCTGCATGCAAAGCAATTCAAAAGATAGAGAGACCAACACTGAAGTTGACTTGCCCATTCTTCAGCCTTTCTGTTCTCTAACTCAAACCCTCCAAGTCCTCTTGTGAGAAGATCGCAGTGGTACTTGACTCTTTTCTTTTCTTTCAAACCAACAAACTTTTCATATACCACTTCAAAGCAATTGCAAGCTATGTTTTTGGCCAGTTCTATGATCTCTACTTCATACAAAGCAACTGCTTCAAAGGTTTTGTCATGGCTAGCAAGGTGACCTAGTGCGCGAACTGCAACTCGCTCCTCGACCCAACTGATCTTTCCTCTTAGAAGCTCCATTAACGGCAAAACCACACCTGATTTCACTGCTTTCTCTGCAAAATGAGCCTTGTTCATGGTATATGAACCAATGATATGCGCCGCATAGTAAGGAATGTAGATGTTCTGATCTCTGAGTAGCCATTCTTTATCAGTGATGCCTTTGTGTATAAGTTTTGTCATGCACTCAAATATGCCGAGGGATGGAAATTCTGGGTCATCAGGTTGCTTGATGGCGATGTTAAAGAGCCCACTTAAGACCAGAACATGTTCTTGGTCATCTCTGAGACGACTGAGAGGAAGTTCTTTGAAGCACTGGGCTACTTTTGCTCTTCTGAGAGATGGGGGCTGCTCATTCATGGAGCAGAAGAAACAATAAGGTTTGGTGCATGTTACTTTTTGAGGCATCCTGCTGCAGCTGGTTGTATTCCTTTGCCGATGTAATTCCATGGCAAAGAGAGCAAAACTTGAGAGTTGATTAGGGTTAATTCCTATGGCTGATTAAAGGTGGTGGTAATATTGATATTAATGGTGTAAGAAAAGAGATGATGAGTCAGATAGCAACTTAGCATTCAGGTGTTGCAGGATTGACACCTAGCTGCACATGAGACGGGGGGCAAAGTAGTATTCTGGAGAGAGAGTTTATAGTATTATTATATTGTTTCTTTATATGACTGAAAACGGATTCATCGAAAAATAAAATAAATAAAAAAGCTACGCAATTGCTACAGTAAGATTAAAAACCCAATCCCAATTTATAAGTCTTCATAATTATTGAAAACATAAAAAAATGCTCGTTGGTTTGCTGCAGTGATGCTGTTTCTCCCAATTAATTTGTTTATCAGTTGTTTTATTTTATCTAACCGATACAGTTCTCTCCGAAGAGAGTAAAAAACAACATACTTGACAGTATTCTCTGGGGAGCTTGTGCAACCGCTACGTTAACTGTCGCTATTTGGGTTGGATTATGATTTTAGATCACTCAATACTTTTCGGAGACAAATTTTGTGCCCTAGGACTCGTTAAGTTTTTGGCTTTGGTTACAGTGTTTTCGGGCATTAATTACGAGGGGGGATAAAGGTCGCTCCTTCCTCCTTGCGTGCGTAAAAAGTAAGATTAATGACGTAAATCTTTGTTGCATAACATGAGATGCAAAAGTTGATGGACCATATGGGCTGCTTGTTCATTCTCTTACGAAACGAGACATGGACGTACCATAGTTCATTTCCAGGACAGCTGCAGACAAACTAAATAATACCAGCTTCCCCTTATTAGTATATATCATTTGGAAAATGGACGAAAAACTAACGCAAGTTGATTCATAACTATAATATGATATTTTAATCTTTTTTATACCTTCGTTTCTTTTTGTATCCCTTTTTTTTTTCATTTATTACGGACTCCACAGATAGAATAGAAGCAAGTCATGATTGCCCCCATTTAAGTCCCTGGAGAAGAAAGAAACTAAATCCTATAGAGACCACTGGTCCCCTCCCATATGAAGCCAATCAAATGCCCTCGTCCTGATTCAAATAACCTATTCGCAACTTCATCAGACTATGCCACTAAAGTCACTTTTTCAGTTTGCTTCCAACTCAAAAAGTGCAGTGAAAAAAAAATCCCAAAATATATCAGTCAAGTACAAATGGGGTTGGTCTCAAGAAAATGCGGCTTCCATACGGCATATGCAGCTTCTAAGTTCTAGGTTCTAACTACATGAACATGATAATGCATAATTAATTAGGGATAAATAATATTTTATTCCTGTTAACTCGGGTTTAGTAATCTTATTAGTTATTTCCTCAAACTACGTGCAATTTTTTGAATGTCCTTAATTCCTTCCATCATGATTATGATCGATATCCGTTGAAGCTTAGTTTGCGTACCAACATTTGTCCGTATCCAATATCAAAATGCACGTATATTACTTATTGGCTGCTTGTTCGGCGTGCTTGTATTAACTTTGATTTCAAGGCAGGCACATGATCTTGGATCTTCATTGCCGGCTTATTGTAAATAATAGTACCGTCTTTTCTGGGGGAAAAAAATAGCATGCAGAAAGATAAAGAAATCTGGGCTTCCTTCCTCAAATTAAAGAATGCACAATGTAAGTGCTGAATTCTTTGAACGCGAATTGCCGCTGGGCAAACTTAAATGATTATGAAAAAGCCCAAGGAATCAAGGATGATGTGAAAATTATAACTCTTTATTCAAAATGAGACTGTATGGTTGAAGGTTGAGACTCACATCTTTATGATTATCAGTCAAATTCCATCTTTTTGACGTTCAAATTCGGACTAGCCTATGGTAACGTCGTTCTCTGGATTAAACTCCTGAAATCAAACTAGAGCTCATAGAAATTGTTTAAAATTTGTTATTATTATTCAGATCCTTCGATGTTATGAGAACTATTGGGCCTGAGAATTATTGGGCCTGAGATTAATTGGGTCAATTCCGCCGAATGTTGCAACAACCACGGACACCCTCCGAGATCATCGTAAGATCCCTTTAATATATATATATATATATATATATATATATATTTACTATTTTAGCTTAAAGCACAAGTATTCATGAAGCCAATCCTATGTCGTTGTCATCCATTCATTGGTGTACAAGTCAATAATTTTCTAATAAGTAATAGATGATAAAAATTTGTTAGCGACGCGTTATTTAGATATCAATTGTTTGTTCTAAGTTTATACAGTATTATTTCATACACTTGATCTTAGCCAGTAAGGTAGAAGCCTTGGGAGTGAAGTATAGTGTTTTTCTCTACGGGAAAGGAAAGAAATGTACAGCGACTACTTTGCTTTCTTTTGTTTCGCTTTTGCCAATGCACTGCCAGCTACCCGCAACCCTACAAACTTTACGCGATTTTTAGTTTTTTTTTTTTTTTTAAAAAAAAAAAGGTTTACAGCGGGCACAGTTGCCCGACAGCTTTTGCAATTGGGCCCACGTATAGGCGGTGGGCCAATGATCCAACTAAAGTTAACCCAAATCATTGTCACGACGCCCCCTACCACGTGGCCAGCACTCTTTGGTTGAAGTGACCCCACCCCAATCATCCAGCTGTATCAACTGCCCCCTCCGCCAAACAAACATTATATCGTAACTAACACGAGTATACAGAATATTAAAGCCATAATCAATTGAGATCAGCTTTATTCGTTAAGTTTTTTGTTGAAACCGTTATTAACTTTAAAAATTACTTGTTCTTAACGTTGCTCAAATATATAAGAAAATAAGCAACTCAATTAACTTTTTCAATAGTGAAATTTTGTGTCGTTTCCTTATTAGTAAAACCAATAATAATATCATAAAGCCGAAGAAGCGAACTAGCCAAGCATAAAAATCATTGATGTTTAAATGTTTAATAAAAGTCGCAACCAAAGCGAGATTAATGACTTGTCAATATTAATAACCTATCACTCCATATCGCACGCATCGAATGGGCCTGGCAGAACGGCCCCAGCCAGACTGTGTTCAAGCGCCACATTATAGTGTGTCCTTGTTTGATACCCAAAATTGTCTCATTAATCCAACGGCTAATCGGGCCCCATCAGACCGTGGTCCCTGTTTTTGAACGGGCCAGATTTAACAAAAATTCGTCCGTTACTTTTGACTTTAGTCTATATATTATATCCCTACTCGGTGCCACAACTGCCAGGTTCACTCACAACTCACTAGCAGTCTCCCACCGCGTAAGTAAGAAGCTCAATCTCAAAGCAATGGATCGGAAGACTGTACTTGCATTTGCATTGATGTGCGTCATTGTCGCTGGTGTCGGCGGCCAATCCCCGGCTGCTGCACCAACAACAGCTCCTGCAAAGGGTAGCAGCCCAGCAAAAGCTCCATCCACAGCTCCTGCAAATGGTGGTGGCAGCCCAGCAAAAGCCCCAGCCACAGCTCCTGCAAAGGGCGGCAGCCCAGCAAAAGCCCCATCCACAACTCCTGCAAAGGGCGGCAGCCCAGCAAAAGCCCCATCTACAGCTCCAGTGAAAGCCCCCGCTAAGCCCAAATCGCCAGCTCCCGCCGCTGTTCCAGCAGCTGCTCCGTCTAAACAGGCTGTCCCCGCTCCGGCGGCAGCTCCCACATCGACTCCTCCGGCAGCAGCTCCCACATCGACTCCTCCGGCGGCTACTCCAGTGAGTTCGCCTCCAGCTCCGGTTCCAGAAGCAAAATCACCTCCAGCACCTACTCCTAAAGCTGCGCCGGAGACTTCACCAGCGGCTCCATTGGCTTCGCCCCCTAAAGCCGAGGTGCCTGCGCCGGCTCACAGCAAGAAGAAGTCAAAGAAGCACAATGCCCCAGCTCCTTCCCCGGCTTTGTTGGGCCCGCCAGCACCACCGTCGGAGGCTCCGGGACCGAGCGCCGACTCAATGTCTCCCGGTCCATCTGTCGCCGACGACGAGGTATGTTTGCTGTTTTAAGTATGTGATTGTGCATTGTTGGTTCCCAATGGTTTCCGTCTAAGATGCGCCTGGGAGTCACTAGGTAGGATGTGCATTGCGCACCCAGATCTGGAACCTTAAATTGAAAGATCTATTAATCTTAAACTCCGATTAGAGGATACATGTCCAAAAACGAACCAAGAGCGTGACATGTGGTGGCGCTGTAGAAGCATTCTCGGAGCGTGCATCGCACGCTCGTCCCAAAATAAAAACCAACTCAGTAGTTAAATATGTAAATAGAAACTCGAAAGACGTTCGCGGTGCAAGTGAGCAACACGCGCCACCTAGGGCGTTGGGGTCGAGTGTTTTAGCCAGTATGGAACTAAGTACAGTGACGTTGATGTCAGAATTGTGCACGTGATTTACGTATAATGTAGCACACACGCGGTTCGTGATAGCATTAATTGGATTTTTTTTTTTTTAATTTGTTGTGATGTTAGTTATTTAGTATTTATTTATTTTTTTCAAATATTCTTTTGGATCGGATCTGAATCTAATAATTTTTAAAATTCCGTGGTTTCAAAATTGAACAGAGCGGCGCAGAAACGATCCAGAGTGTGCAGAAGATGATGGGCGGGTTGGCATTGGGATGGGGTCTGCTAGCTTTGATCATCTAGAGAGAGATGTTACCGTCGTTATTATTTTGATCTTCTTTGTTCATTTTTTACCCCTCATGTTCACTCTGTTATTACACATTTGATATATATATTTTTTTAATTTGCTTCCATTTGTTTGTTTAATTATTATTAGCACTGTTATTATTAATAGTAATAATATCTAGTATTGATGAATTTTGATGTCTGGAGATGATGATGGTTTCACAATCATTGCTGAGCTGGTGATTACTCCACAACCTTCACCCACATTTGCTTTTGTATTCTTTCACTGAATGAAAGTTGAGGGAGACTAGTATTTTTGTTGATTATTCTTAGTACAATCATGTATACTAATAATGTTAGAAATTTTAATATTTAAATTTAAATTTTATTCATTTATTAAATGATGAATTTTATAGTTTGTAAAATTATTTAATTATCATCAATTATGACTTACTTAGATTAAAACTATTGGGATACTTATATTATGATTCTTTTTAATAACTTTTTTGGACTCATATAGGTTAGGTTACTTCTTTGATCTTTCCCTTTTGTTTGTTTGTTTCTATTCTATTATTTTCTTTCCTCTTCCTTCACTCTCCCATTAATTCTGGCCTTATTTTAAGTTTATTTTATTTTATTCTATCATCACCCACAATTGAATAAGCAAGAAAATAGTGAATTTGTCAAAAATAAATTTAATGCCGAGAGAACGAGATCAGGCTCCATCGATCAATGCAAATTAAAGGGCCGAAAGGCAGAGTTTGTACCATGAAAAAGATTGGGCTTTAACTTTTTAACTATTTAATCTTGTTCCACGCAGGTTAGGAACCCAAACCCGGCATGTAAATATGCATGTGAAAAGAATGTAGGAAAATACTACTACTACTCTACCACCACCACCACAACTGATTTTTTTTTTTTAAAAAAAATAAAATGGAAAGTAAATGTAAATCAGAAAATAACATCATAAATTCGACTGGAAACTTCCCTAGCCATACAACAGGAGTATTATTCTCCGAAGCTATTTTTGCTAAGGCATGAGGAGTAGTATTTTTTGCAAGCTCTTAGAACACTAGCTTGAATTGTGGCTGGCTATTGTTCAAAATATTTCTGTCTTTGTTCCCCCTTCCTATTGCAAAAGAGATCAACTACTTCTTTCGAATCTAATTCAACGATCATGGGCAAACACTTAGCAAAAATACTTAGCTTACTACTTCAGCTTCCATGCAAGCCACATTCTTTTAATAAAGGAACCCTCTGATCTACTGCTGTTACACCTTTTGCCCCTAGAGTCTCTAATAACCACTCTCACCCCTGCTGTCTGATTTGAAGATCGATCTGACGGCAACATCAACATTCACCTTATAGCATCCGTTAAGAGGAGGTAGGCGTGCTTGTTGGTTGCTGCTTTGATGCTTGGAAATTGTTTGGTCAGCTGGAATTTTTAATTCTTCGATATGATTCCACAACTGCTACAACTCTAGTCACCAATAATTGAGAATTTTCTTTCTACCACCACAATTGATTAAACAAATAAAAATATGTGTACGATCATGGTCTCATCTACGCCGTGTTACATAGTTCCTTCCCTCACTATAAAACTTTTTCAATTGCTCACCATATACGTATCTACACATCTTGGCTTTCATTTCCTCCATACTATATATATAGTTGCCTCTTTTTCTCATTAAATAAATAGAATGATTTTCCAACTGCTTCAAAATTTTGATTTTGATTTCTATCTTCTATGGCAACAACTTTTAGGAGGAGACCCATGAAGTTACAGTGATTTTCTCTTTTGTCGGCACATTATTACTTTCTCCTCAAAGGCGTTGAAGCATAAGCTGACATGAACGCTTCACCTTTCCTGGAATTATAATTCAGGTGCTCCATTTTCTTTTTCTCCTTTTTTACTCATTAAAGTTTATTTCTTTCTCTCTTGTTATAGTTTACTCTTTTTTTTTTCCAAGTTTAATTGGAATTATTACTTAATTTGATTTTATAAATTTTTTTATTAACAAGTTTACTACTTGTGGGACAAAATCATCATTTTAATTCTCTCATGTTAATGAGTTTTAACGGAGTTGGAATTAGGTTCAATGTGATGGATGTCGTATTTTATGGGTATAATTTGAAGTTAACTAATTATTTAAGAGAGGGTAGTTCGGAAAAAGGTCATAAGTAGAATGATAATCTTCTATTTATCTCTAAAAAGTATTAATAATCTTCTATTTATCTCTCAAAAGTATTAATGCTTCAATTTATTTCTTTTTTTATTTGATGAATGAGAGGTGCATTGATCTCTAAAAAGTATCAATGCTTCAATTTATTTCTTTTTTTTTGTTTGGTAAATGAGAGGTGCACTAATTATTTTTTTTAATATTCTTAATAATAAATGAAAATAAATTGAAGTTTTATAAATTAAAGATTATCATTTATCTAGAGTAAATTAAAATTTATTTTTTAAAAAGTAATTAAAATTAATTAAAAAGCAGAAGTAAAGAGATAGGTCCTGGTGTCAACATCACCATGGACTCTTATTTCCTCCAAGAAGCCCAATGCAGAATAATTTTGAAACCCAATTTAATTGTGAAAAGAAAATAGGCTGAGTGAAATTGGCCTTTATTTGGTTTTGTCGAGCGTGGCATGGACTGTGGATAATGTTAATAGATGGCCGGCAAGTGCAAGTGATGTTGTAACAAGGCATCAGGGCAGAATCGATTTTCAATAAGGAGACAAAGCCAAGAATTTGATAGTGGCTATTAGGGCGGCTCATGGTTTTTATCCTACCGAAACTAACCCAACTTGATAGCTGAAAATTACTACTAATTTCTTTATCTTAATGGTAACTCAAATTGGTACACTAACTCTTTTTTTTTTTTTTTTTGGGGTCCGCCTCTCTGATTTAATTAATGTATTGGTGAAAGGATACTGGTTTCATTTTTCTAAGAAAGATGCTGAATAGCTCTTATTGTCATGATTGAAATTTTTGGGCAGCCGCTTGAACAGTATATTTACACGTGTTCCTACCGCAAGTCCAATTTTTTCTTTTTTTAAAAGAAAAGGAAGAAAAACAATGCGCGTCTAATTTGATGAACTAAAATTACATCTATACCATTTTTATAAAAGAGAATGACACTAATACTCCCTCAATTTTGAGGAAATAATCAAGGAAACTCCCATATTTTTAGAAATGGTCACGCAGATGAATTTTTTTAGATACACAAATCCTTTATAGTTTTTAGAAATGGCAATACAAATCTTTTTTGAGATACGTTATTTGTGTTCAAATATGGCTACAAAATCATATAGATATGTGTGTGTCCTAAAAAAGATTTATATGACCATTCTTAAAAATAGGGAGTCTCTACGATCATTTCTTTGAATGAAAAAGTGTTGATATTTTTTTCTTATATACTTAATTAAATTAAATATACGAAAGATCATTTTTCTTATTTTGCTTGATTATGATAAAATTACTTTTTGAATTCAAGACCATATTTGATTATGATAGAGTTTGTTAAACAATAAATATGCATGAACCTGTTTACCGGATACATGTACTCACACCGTATGTAATGGCGACCAACATTCCCAATTCCATACTAGCAACGTTATTTCCTACGTATGCACACAAAAATATAATCAAATACAAATCATGTTTGAAAAACATTGTCAATATTTTGTTAAACTAATTGGAGATGGCAAGTCAATGGTATAAGAGTTCATTATTACACGGGTTTTAGTCCGATCATATGCTTAGGCATTATTTTCCTGTCAATTTAAAAATTAAATGGGAGTGATTATTGCCTCCATTAATGTCGGTGGGATAGACTTTTCTTCTAAATTGGTGGCTTTTAGCATCAAATGGGTTGGCATTAAAACCTGCGTATAGATTCTAAAAAATGAATATAAGGAGAGTTTGGTCATTTTAGTAGGGACCATAAACGTTTTTTGACACAAAATAAATAAATTTAACAAAAATGTTGAACATTAAATGGGGACCCAAATGCTCTTATCCCATAACCTCATAAAATAAACTTTAAGTCGTGACTGCCTCCAGCACTCCGCCTACTCTTACAAATCTTTCAATGCTCTTCCAAGACGTGCCTTACCTACTTAAGTCCCTACCAACTCCCAAGAAGATTTTGTCCCAATCTCCCAAATCCATTACGTTTTCAACTTTGTTTCTTTACTTTTAATTAATTATTCCATCTTTCTAATTCTTACCTACTTCTATCGGTTTTTAAAACGTGTTAATGTGTTATAAATTCACCAGAAGACTCACAATTTAAAGACTAATTTTATTTTTAAGAAAATTTAATTTAATGTTAGATTTAGGCGCCTAATCGTAGTGATAGGATCAGCGATAAAAGAAGATGATTATGACATGAAAATTGAGTCAAAAATGCTGGTAGACGGGTAACCCATCCGAATGGAATATGTTAATTTTTAATATAGACCTTTACGTTCTTTTTACTTCTTATTTTAATATGGCTCGGGTCTCGGGTTTGATGTGGTGGTGGTGTTGTTAAATTGAATAAGAGCTAGCGCCACGCCAACGAAGCCTATAATGCAGACAAGTTAGAAATGACAATTGACATGGATGACTGCATGAGCAAGTGAGCAGTGGGATTGTTTATCCTATGACGCATGTGAAAAAGGCACTTCCACTTAATAATAGCAACACCACAACAGCCACTACTTTTTTGTTTGTCTCTATTTCTGACAATCATGTTCATTTTAACTCTTCACAAGTCTTAACTCTTCACAAGTCTTATCATACTCGGACTCACTTCAACTTCAGGTTTTGCTTCAAATGTGAAGAACCAACAACGGAGGTCAAGCATTGATTTTGAAAGAATCATGGCCATGGATATGTCCACCTTAGAAGCTCGGTATCTCTCTCTCTCTGTTTTTGTTGTTTTTATATATTCAAAGCCAAAGCTGTGCAATTTGGTTTTCTGGAAGTGGAATGGTGGGCTAAATTTTTTTCCAAAATAATGATAATAAGTAAGTAAAAGAAATGTTTTACATGAAACTGCAGTCTGCCAGTGTCAAGTAACGGAACCACAGATTCAAATTCTGTATATTAGTTACAATTGATTTCTTGATGCATGCTCTGTTTCCTACATGCAAAAGCCGAACAAGGACCTTTTTTTTTTTTCCTTGCTTCCTCAGGTTCCGTTTCAGGTTTCTTAACTCGCAAATTGTTCTGTTTTGGTGCCAGGTACCTTGACTCTTGCAGGAGACGTGAGACGCAGCCCAACTCTTCAGTACTATCATGGTTTTCTGAGGTCATTTAAGTATAAACTTGTGCTCATTTTCTTTTTCACTGACCATCACATTAGTCATTAAAATAAACTTGTTTACTTAAACATTTTGTTCCCCTTTGTAAAATGCTTTTTCCTTCCGGGATGGATGGGGGGTTTAATGAAAGGAAACACATTATTATGGATGGATAGGAAAGCTTGCTGTTGCCGTTGTGAAAACATTTGGATGGTCTTTGTGTGCAGTAAAGGGCCTCTCTCTCATACATAGATGGTTAGTGTGTTTGTGTGTTAGTGGATGTGGTGGGCGTGAGGTGCTTGTGAGGATTGAGCTTCATGGTGCTGGTTTAGTAGTACCATTGTTGAAGTGGTTGCGTTCATATCATTGTCCTAGTAGTAGTGTGTTAATGGTGATTGAGGCCCAGCAGCAACAGAATAAACAGTGGTCCTGTAGTAACTCTGGTGATGTTGACCGGATTCTACTGCTATTTTATACCTAAAAGCTTCTGAAGAGTTTTCAGATGACTACTGCCCCAGGGGTGCTTGACCTAGTGTTTTTTAAGCAGTTTTATTTTGCTGGCCACTTGAGTTCGAGTCCTGGGGGAGGTAGGGGCTAAAAGATTGATTTAGGCTTTGTCCACTCTCCTACATTTTAAAAGAGAGAAAAAAAAAAAAAATTCAGATGACTACTCTGCAGTAATATTACTTACTGAAAAATGAATCAGCACATTCTGCAGCAAAGGTGTCTTTAAGTACGAACTCATCAACCTGTTTGCTGGGATTATAGATCAACATATTTTTGTATCACTCAGTAGTGGATTCTGCTTCAAATGATTTTGGTCAAGGCATCACAAGGAAAGGCTGATTTGAATTTTAGTCTTTCTATACAGCAATGAATAAAGGGCAGTCTGACTTTTATATTATGGATTTCCTTGGACAGCATTCTTGCAAAACTGTAGTGTACATCTTGTTCTTTGAATGCTTCAATATATTTACATGCCATGGATGGAGCACTTCTTACGCTTGGAGTGTTGTTGTTGCTGCATTTTTTCCCTTTCTTATCTGCTTTCATTGTTTGAATAGAAGTCTTTAAGTGTCTTTTGACTTGCATTATTTTCTGTTAGAGCAGAAAAGTTTACTTATTACAACTTTTCTTGTCATTGTTCAGGCAAAGATTCAAAATCCCAACAATGAAAAGTGTAGCATTTTGGTTTATCTGGACCAGTTAAAGAATGCTGATATCTATCCGTTAATTGATGTGTTCACTGAAATGGACTCTTTCGATATTGAGGCAGTTGATATACTTAGTAAAAGACCTTGTTTCTTGAAAGAAGAATATATCATGTCTTTGATGCATGCAATCGATCAAAAGCTCCGAGTTGTTGATCTTAGCAACATTACACTGAGGAACGATATTTTGCTGTCTGTATACCTTCTTTCCTACGTATCGTTGTTAAATATGCTCTATTTACTTATTTATAATTTGGTTATTGCCCTATTGCATTAGTACTGGAAACTGCTCTTGCGTGCGTTAGTTCTTAATAGTTTTTGAAGTAATGATATTTCTCTTGGAAAATTCACAGCTAATTTCTACTTTGAAGTATCAAAGTTAGTTCAATGGTACTCCCATTCCAATGTTTCCTTGATGGATGAAGTTCATGCTTATATCTTTGTTTTCATAGAATATATATATATATATATTGACCACTAGATACTAAGAAGCAGTGAGTTACTGCTCAATAGAATTATATTTTGACCTCGTTGTCTTTGGCTTCTATACAGGGATCTTTGCCAGGTTGGCTCATCATGCCATGTTCTAATCTTGAGGGCAACCAATATCAGGAAGCTCAACATGGTTGGGAGATTTATGCATTTAAACACCCTAAGCTTGGATTTTTGCTCTTCCCTTGCTAGTTTGCATGAGGATTGTTTTTCTTGCATGCCATATCTGATGTGTCTTTCGATGTGTGAGACAAGAATTGTTAATCTCTGGACAACTACTGCTGCCATATCAAAACTTCCTTACCTAATGGAACTGCGGTTCCAAATGTGTTTGTGTTGCAAGGACACTGGGCCATGTCGTGCGTCATTAGGTAAGAAGTAAACAGTTTCTTGTGTGAAAGAAGTGATTCAGCTCGTAAAGTATGAATTCATTCAGTGATACAGCATTAGTTATTAATGCAGATGCTAAAAATCAGGCTTCTGGTGCAGATGACAGAGTAAAGGATAATGAAGATCAAATTGTATGCAAAAAATTTAGAGACGCTGATGAAGTAGAACTTCCAAAATATCTTCGCACAATGAATTTGATGGAATTATCATCTTGTTTGTCTCCCAATCTGAATGGACATGCTGAAATGTTAGATGAGGTAAGTACATAATATACACATGATATATATATATATAGTCCTTCTCAAGTGCGGACGCCCTTATTTTCTTGTCTCTCCATGCGGACACACTTTAAGTTATGGAGTTTAGTAAAGTAAGTTTTTAATGTTATTAAAATGCACAGCTTTATAGTGTATTAAATATTAACTTTATTAAGTCGCACAGCTTAATAGCTTGTCGGTATTAAACAAAAAAAATGAGGGTGCCCGTACCTGAAAATGATTTTATACACACACACATATATATATATATGTTTACCTTATTATTTATTGGTTCTGGTTTTTGGGGGGTGAAATTGTAGGTTAATGACAGCAATGAGTTTCCTGGAGGTGCCCATAAGCAGGACTTGATGGATGCTAATGTTAAGCTGAAGAAGTATATTTCACACCATCCTTCACCCATATGCTTTGAGAAACACTATAGGGAATACATGATTGCATCATTGCCGCAGTTGGAAGTTTTAGATAATCTTCCTATTGGAAGGTTGGACAGGGAAATCGCCAAGTCTGTTTTTGCAAGATACTTTGAGCACTTACCATATAAAAGAAAACACAAAGAAAGTGTTGTTAGTCTTTTGCAGAAGCGTGAAATGGGAACAAGTGGCAATTACCAAAATTCTTCAAAGCCAAAGCAGCCAAATATACATAGGACACAGCATTTCTTCTCAAGGTCACTTAGTGCTGCAAAGCTTGGGTCTTCTGCGTGGCCACTTTTACATCCAGTGTCAAGCTTTAGCCACATATATAAAGAAGGAAACAAGAGGGTTCGCCCAAGGCAGTTTGAGTATAATCCATCGAATCCTAGTCTCATGGCTTTTGGAACACTAGATGGTGAAGTAATTGTTATCAACCATGAAAATGGGAATGTTGCTTGTTATATCCCATCTATAGGAGGAACAAACAGTGTTTTAGGTCTCTGTTGGCTGAAGAAGTATCCATCCAAGGTAAACTCCACACTGAGATACTCTAGAATTTTAGCTGTTTATAATAGCTTGCATAATTTAACTGTTTGATTTTAGGGATTCTAGTATCATAATTTAGAATTTAGATATAGAAGAGTGGAGATGTTATAAGTGAGCTTTAGTTTTGTGGTCCCTAGGGTCTCTAATTTAAGAGCTTGTTTGAAATGCTTAACCCATTTAGTTGAACTGTGTAATGATCGTGTGTGATTGACATTAACTAAAAGTTTTTTTCATTTTACATGTATTCTATGGCCATGCTAGTCTGAAAAAGTTTTCATCAGGTGAAGATTACTAGTAATTGCTTTATAAAGTAATAGCTGATAGCAGATGATCTCAGGAAAATTGATATGAAATGCCTAAGAACTCATATTTGCTATCTGCATTTGGTCCTTGTCTAACAATGGCAGCCACTGATGGCTTTCTATGTGCGAACTGTCAGCTTGTTGCAGGTTCAGATAGTGGATGTGTGAGGTTGTTTGACCTCAATCATATCCCACCCAAAGTTGCAGATGCACGCGGAAATTCTAGTGTGGCCACTTATTATGATTTCGAGCAATTGACGTCTGTACATGTCAATTCGACAGATGATCAGTTTCTTGCCAGTGGATACTCAAAAAATGTTGCTCTTTATGACATTAACACTGAAAAACCATTGCAACTGTTCACCGATATGCATCGAGAACCCATTAATGTTGCTAAATTTTCCCATCATTCCCCCTTTATGTTTGCTACTTCTTCATTTGACCACGATGTCAAGATGTGGGATCTGAGGCAGAAGCCAGTTCAGCCTTGCTATACAGCTTCAAGCTCAAGAGGAAACGTGATGGTTTGCTTTTCTCCTGATGACCTCTATCTGCTTGTTTCAGCAGTTGACAATGAGGTACTGTTATACAAATATGATAGTTATGGTCTATCGTCGTAATAAAATTCACAAGATAAAACTTGATGAGGTGTATATGTGATTGCATAGTCTTCAGAATTGTCTAACCAAATGGATATGATTGTCCATTGTATTTCAAAGCCATATCTGGCAAAATTTTGGCCTGGATATTTGATAGATATTCATGCACTTTCCATGTGTCATGCTGTATATGACATTGTAAAAGCCTGCTCTTGTCTGTGCGTTTGCCTTCTTTATTTAGTAATAATGAACTTTGGTGTTCTTTCATGGCTTCAGGATATTGAATAACTATTAACTGATGTCAGGTTAAGCAACTTTTGGCTGTAGACGGGAGGTTGCACATGGATTTTGACATAACTTCAACAGGAAGTGCTTATAACTATACCCGTTCATATTACATGAATGGGAGGGACTATATTATCAGTGGCAGTTGTGATGAACATGTTGTCCGTATCTGCTGTGCTCAAACTGGAAGGCGACTTAGGGATGTTCACGTGGAGGTATGCTCTTTTATGAGATCTGTTAATGTCACTCTACAATATTGGTATATTGTCTCCAGTCTAAGTACAATTCCAACCCAAGAGCGGCCAATTGATTCAAGATCTCAATTGTTTTTCATTCCTTTGCAGGATAGTGACTCAGGAAAATCTATGTTTGTGCAGTCCTTAAGGGGAGACCCGTTCAGGGTAAGCTTATATGTGATTGATAATACAAACATACTATTATTGGTGCTATTTTCAAAGGAATAATTGTAAGATTGAAATGAGTCATGCACCAAATAATAACAGTCCGTGTGGTTTATTGAGTCAGAAATCAGATCTCAACATTATGGTCTCAATTTCTTCAATCTATCGAATTCCTTACTTATTTGGTTTATAAGTACCAGTAACATGAAGAAAAATTAAAACGAAACAAAATGTTTGTACTAGAAAATTCCCTCTGCTTTAATGCTTTTACAATCCTGACAATGTTATGTAATGCCCTCGGATAAAATTATATGACATTTATTCTTCAAATTAGGATTTTCACATGAGTGTCTTGGCTGTGTCCATGCGTCCAAGCTCAAAGTGGGAGATCATCAAGGTATTTTTTCTGGCTCTTTCTTTTTGCTTCTTGTTGAGCGTTAAAGTTCATCTGGGTAGCTGAAATAGCAAGAGTTTGTTTTTGCAGGTGAATTTACTTAGCTCAAGTCCACGTGCTGAAAAATATTCTTATGGTCAACCAATCTGTTCTTCCCACAGTCTGGGAGGTTGATGTCCATATCTTTCATATGAGTGTACAAGAATTTGTAAGGTTTGCTATATGTAAATGCATCTTAGTAGTTTATCAGAGAATTGAACGGCAAGTGTCCAAAGGAATACCAAGGAAAGAAAACAAATTTAAATAGGGAAGTCGCGCGTTTGCCATGTTCTTTGTCATGTTCTTGTATCATAATTGTTTTTTTTTTTTTTGCCCTTTTGAGATTTTTGGTCTTTGTGACATCATTGAATCAATATATAATTCACCATTAATTGTAGTAGATGTATTGTTGTTCTTTAATGTCAAATTGCTAATATAACATTGTAAGGTTGTGAATTGTGATATTATTATGTGTAAGCTGACAATGAAACCCCATGAGAATGTGAAAAAACGGAGAAAGAAATGACACACAATTTCCTCAATTCCCTTACAGTGACAAAATATGGGTGCTGTTGGTGTGCTTTTTACATGAACGTGAAAAGGAGAAATATACATGTACACCGTACAGGCGAGTCTCTTATGCTTCTAAAAAGTGTTTTTGAACGTTAGAGTTTTAACTCACTAGAACACCCATGATCAAATTTACTATAAAGAACATTTTTCAATAACTAAATATCATATTATTCTGGACGCCCATTTACCACACAAATACAAATATACAATTATTTCACTATCAATCCAAGGTTCACCAATTTATATGTCGAATTCTTACGCTGTAATTCATTCTCAACCATCGTACTTATATACGAAAAAATAAATGCCTCCATTGAAAAGTTTTATACAGTTAATAAAGTAATATTAGCATGAACTGAGAACAATAGTTACTTTAATAGATCTTGTGAGATCAAACAACAAAAGATTGAGGAATTAAAGAGAAAACAGAACCCAGTAAAATAAATTCTAAAAAAAAAAAAGGAAATGTGTTCTGCTTAAGCACCTGCTTGATCTGGCATCCGTGTAGTATTTATTATTTCTTTATTCGAAAATGAAAGATACCAAAATCATATTTAAGTGTTTTAGAAACAGTTTTGAACGCAATCCTACAACATAATTGTTTTATTTTTTACTTCGATCACCAAGCCAATTTCTTCCCAGAGAATAAGATATGGATAGCATCATCATTCATGGTCCTATTCCAAAAATGAGCTATGACTAGCCATTTCTCTCAGAGATCAAGAAGTTAGCAGCTATTAATGCCAACATAAGCTCGCTGAAAAGAATAAAAATAACAAATGTGCTTGTAAACTATTTACTGGGTCATTGAATACTTGCACAAACACGTACATATTCAAGAGAAAATGAAGCTGGTTTTATTGTCAACTTTACTACTTGTTTCCCGGGGTAATGCTCTCAAGTCTCAATTCCTTCAATGCACGGTTTCCTATTTTGGGGCACCTGCAAATTTTCAACCAATTAATACAAATTTATTAAAAATGGATATAAATGCATTAACCCTTGACAGTGAAGTTCCTCCAGTCCAGCTGGTACACGTTATCTTGTGGCTTGAAACACGTGTTAATTCCGATGTCCAAGTAGGGAATCAGAATTGAGATGAGAAAATTATGCAAGTCGATCGACAATTGATTCCTTTCTTTGATTAACCAAACTGACCAACTAACAATAACAAGCAAAGCCATTCTTTCTGTCTGTGTCTCTGCTTTTCTTTATCTCTCTGTTTCCTATATTGTTTATATACATTGTCATTGAACATACTTGTCGTGTGACCAAGTCGTCTTTGCATAATGGGGATGATGATGAGTTTAATGGGGAAAGGTTTCTGTCTTTTTTTTTTTAAACCATTCTCGTGCTTAATTATTCGATTGCTTCTTTAATTTCTCTAATTTATGTTAAACTGATACATTTTGCTCCTCCTTTTTCTTTTGGGAAATTCATTTCTTTAACATTACTTGCCATATTTGGATTGTTTACATGATATGATATGATTTGATAGGAGTGCCATCCGGGCAGATGCTTAGTGCGCTAACGGGCGCACTCTACACTACGTTCATAGAGAAAGATGTCAAGAACTTTGACGACTTCCACCGTGCTATTCTTGACATGTTCAAGTAATAAAATTTTATTTGCAATGTCTTTTGACCAGTTATAGTTTTTTACTTCCACACACCTAATCCAATGGCAATAATATTAGTGTTTCATATTAGCCTCTGATTTTTCCTCCATCTTTCTTATTCAGCGTCATCAACTCGGCATTGCCAGGCAAACACTACGACGTACCATCGCGTGAAGAAATAGAGGTCAGTCAACGTTGGTTGAAATCAAATCTTAGCATGCGCTTCCCATATCAAATTCCAATCCAAATTTCCAAATTGCAGGATTTTTTTGCAGAGTGGCAAGCGTCTGCGGAGGCAGAAAGAAAGGATGCGTTCGTCGAGTTCATGAAACACACAGTTACTCTTAGCAAGCTAGACAACTACACTGTGATCACCGGTATAGTGACACCTCCCGCTGCCATGGCTGCTAAGAAAGCTGCAGAGAATGTGCCCCAGATAAACATTATCAAAGCCATCCCGGATGTCATTTTTGTGCCCTCCGTTACAGTGCTGGCCCTAATTTCAGCCAAGATTTCCAGAAAGATGATCCAGGGAACAATGGGAAAGTCAGCAACTTGAATGCCGACTTGTATACAAGACTTATTATGTGCATAAATATGTTTCTTACTTCTCTGCAGAGTCTTAACGCGGATTAAACTGCATCCGACATTGGGACTCTTCAACTATTAGTTCTAAATACACAATGGTTAAAACATAAAACATGCAATCCTGATTGGGGTTTGATGCACATTGGCACCTGGCAGAATAGGAAAAGCATGCACAGATTTTCACTAAAGCAGATACATCTAAAATTATATTTCATTCTATGCAAATGGCAGTGTATATATATACAACAGAATAAACGGCATTTACATTAACATTCACATCCAGTTGATGGCTTCGCTTCTTGAAACTTTCGTTGAATAAATCAGTAAGAGGAATCTTACACATCCACATCCAGCTAACCTGAGGATCTGCACTTCCACCTGCCAGAGCGTGATCTTCGACTCCCCCACTTCCTCCTACTATTACGCACATCGGACCTTGATGTTGAAAGTTGACCATGGGATTCAAAAGTTTTAATTGGCGTGTTGGCTTTTGGAGACTTCAGTGGAGGAACAGCGTCCGGCTTTCTTGTTGACCCCTGAGGCCTCTCAGCCAGCTGACTTATAATCCTTTCAAAGTTATGCAACTCTTTGTCCGATGCTTGATTATGTATCAGGAGTCCATTGTCCTTTTGCTGTACCTGTGAAGGGTGACCAATTCCATTATAAATAAATGAATAAGGAAAAGCAACTCCGTTTTTTAGTTTAATTAAGCCAGTATAATATTTAGAAGTTCCAATGTTCCCAAAATGAAGGTCCTGTTTGGTATTGATGTGTTTTATCTTTTAAGCTGTAGTTGCTATGAAAAAAAAAATTATAATTATGAAGTAAAAGTTAATAATGTGTAATAAATATGACTTTTAAACAATAAATTTAACAAAGATAGTAAAAATATTATAGATTTTTTCATCATAAAAGTGGTTTATCAAATCGACTTATCTTTCAAGCTACAACAGCTAATGTTTACCCAACACTTTTAGGCATTGCCCAACCTCAACACGAAACAGGGCTTAAATCAATTCACAAACACACCTGCTCACACTAGCTGAGCTTCTTTTACAGCAAGCAAAAGCAGAACATGGAAAGATCAAAGCAAGACCACCAGCAAAATTAAAATGACCGGTCAACAATCCCAGCAAGGGGTAAAATCTCTTGCAGAAGTGGGGCAAAACCTCTTGCAGAAGGTGTCAACAGATCATTCATGGCATCAAGAAAGATTGGGGTTTGATGTAGATAGTGACAAGAAAGATTTCCTTATCAGACAGTCCATGGCATCAATGAATTTCTTTGTGAACAAGGGCTTAAACAATCACAATTGTTACTGGTGTCTTACAGCAGAAGGGAGAAATAGTGATTTGACTATGGAGAGAAGAAAAACTTACAGGCTCACATGAATCCCCAACCCCGGGCTGACTTGGACTTCTGATCATATCAGGAGGAAGGGTCGCCTCTTCACTACCAGGCATAACAAGATCTCCCATGGTACAATCAGATAAATGTTTAGAAGCTATATACAGAGATCTATCTGGCATTTCATTTCCACTTTTGGGAGGAGAAGCAGCATTTCCATCAGAACTGGTCAATGCATCACATGGTACAAGCAAGCTCAAACTATTAATGGAAGAGAACTTTCCAGAATTTTCATTCACTACCTTGTCAATTCGAGTTTTCAATTCGCGAACTTGTGACTGTACCAATTCAATCTTTGAAAGCATTTGCCCCATAGAATTTTCAACATCTCTGAACTTGAGAAATGGCCATTCTTCATTAACCCCAAAGCCATCATTGCCATTGACAGTCTTATTATCTGCAGAATTCACCGCAGGACAGAAGAGTGTGAGTTAAGTAATGTCAGAAGAGTCAATTTCACAGTAACACATCTCAAATTGTAACATGTCCAGGTAACCCAGCTGGTTCGTAAAGCACAATTTTTTTCTTTTTTTGTTTTTAAGAAAACAGAGAGAAAAAATCTTGAATTTAAATCATCCAAAAGGAACATTAGCCAAATATTTGACAAATGCAACAAATACTATATTCGTGTCAAGATCTGCAGAGATAAAATTCATCAGTTCTGTCCATAAACCATTATTTTCATTTTCTAAAATCATAAAAAAACTGGATGCGGTTAAAAAATCTACACCAATGCCAACGTAGGCAACAAAAACTTGTGAAAAGTACACCATTGTCTTTGTTGACAAATACCTTCCAAATTTTGGAGAACCCATTGAGAACACTTTCTATACTGTGAGAAGGTGTTAGGAATTTCATTGGCTAAGCTCAGAAGCAAATTATAGCAGAGCATAACAGATCTGTATTCCAGATTAAAAAATCAAATCACCTCAAGGATAGTAGTTTGGCTGAATAGTCAAGTTTCAAGATATCGATTTCAAAAAGATAAGATGCTTGCTAGTATGAGTTATTTGTTTATTACATGTTTTTCCAATAAGCTATACAATCACTAAAGCTGAAGTTCAAGACAAATTCTTGCTCCTTTACCTAATTCCTGAATTCAATGTCCATACATGCACCATCAGCAATGGACTTCTTATATTCTGGGAGAAAAAAGAAAATAAATAAGGAACCTATTAAACTAATAATTGACAAATAAATATTGCATTAAATAAAGATGTGAATGTCAGACCATGATAGGAGAACAGATTATGGCATGACATGAATGATGCTAGATCAGTCGTCTCTTCAACTCGTTTTCTCCTTTTCCTCTTCATGATTTGATTTCTTCGACTTTGACAATAAAATGGTTGTGACTTTGAATCAAAATCTCCTAATGTTGACTCCTCAAGTTCGACCTGCTTTCTCAGATCATATTCTGCAAGTTCTCTATCATACGTCAGTGCCCGAGACTGAAGTTCCTTAATTTGAAGTTCTGTCCATTTACATCGCCACATAATTGGATGTATAAATTTTCGCCAATGATCTGTCAACTTCTGCTTCCTAAAAAGATCAGAAAAAGACATAAATTAAGTGCATCTATAAAAGATAACTCAAAGATCAAGCAAGAATATACACCCAGAAAGCAATAAAATCAGAACTTCAATTATACATCAAAATGGAATGATGGGCTATTAACAAAAAATTGCCAATGATTTGAAAATCCTAAATCAAAAAATAAACAGATAATTTTTCAGATTTTCTGTTAAAAGTAGGAACCATAGTTTACCCTAGCCTAACTCTTTGTATGCTACTCCAAGCTACCAGATAGAGTAGTTCCCAGTTAAGTTAATTAGAATGGAAAAATATTTGCAACCTAAGGCTGAGACTTGTTTATGACAGAGCAAAATACTCGCAATCGTATTCCAAGGCAACAAACATATTCAAAGCTTGTTTTAAAAATGATAATCTCAAATTCATTAATTTCTAATATAAGACCAAACCTCAAAGGCAATGCCCCATTGTATACATCGAATGCTGACGTCAACACGTTGTCACCCAAAAATGGTGACTCAACTTCAACTTCATTCAAAGTTGAGACATTCTCAGTCCCAGACAAGGTAGCACCAAAAGAACTTGAATTCTCAGTTGTGCTCTGGCATTCTGCTTCAACCAGCTCGTTGTCACCAGATTTAGTACACCCAATAATATCAACCTCCACACCCTCACTTCCATTCTGCACCTTAGCTTTCCCATCAAGAAGGGCTCCCACTTGAAAGGTGTTGTCACCGACATTACTCACACAATTAATAAGCATATTTTCTGGATCTTGGGATGCACTTCCACTGTTCGGCTCAGTAGCAGAAACTTCTGTCACAGTACTTGACTTCCCTTCCATCTCTAAGTTGGGGGCCATATCAATATTACGCAAAATCCGTCCATTCTTTTAAGCAATTACCATACAACACCTATAAAATTAAACTATCACTCAAATTGAAGGCAAATATCATGACCATATAATTTGAAATTAAACAACAAAATAGTAAACAGGTCCAGTCAAAATCCTAAATTAATACTCATAACTAACATACTACTTCTAAACCTCCAACCAGAAGGAATCCAAAACATATCTTTAGCAACTTACAAATGAATTTTACGCACAAATTTATTCCAACCTAACACCAAGTAAACTTTTACGCTAACAAACCTATGGCTGGTCAAACGGATATCTTTAAAATCGAAAATGAAAATTTCAACTAAGGTTCCGAAAGAGCCAACAAAGAGCCTAGCTTTATTACTGGAACTAAACACCAATCTTCCAACAAACATAATATACTTAACAGACTGATAACAGAAACTACGGATTCTTCTAACACTATATCTTTCTAGTGACAGTTTGCCAATATTTATAATTTATTGAAAACCAAAAACCAGAACAATAATAATATCAACAATGTTACACTTACGAAAGGAAAGAGGTTTTAAAAAAAGGAATTGAAGAAAACCCACGAAAAGTAAACTTCTAAAAAGCTGGCTCGCGGGTAAAGAAAAAATAAAAGTAAAACCTAAATTTTAAGAAACGGTAAAAACTCTAAAATCAGAAGAGAGGACCAAGAAAATTGACTTTACCAAGGTATGGTCAAGAGGCTGTGTTGTCGAATTTTTTGATTGGTAGGGGCGTGAGCGAAGGGTCACCACCGGTGCGTAATCCCAGCCGGTGACTGCTTGATGAAGTTTTGTTGTAGACGCAATCAATACGGTGACGTACTGTCCACCAAAAGTAGGATCCATGATCCATCCGTTGTTTCGTTTTGCGCGTGCGCTTTGCTCAGGTCTATCTTTTGGTCAATGATATTTTGGTTGAAAAGTGAGGGTAAAAAAAAAAATCAAAGGTATTTTTCTTTTTTCTTTTTTGGGTTAATTATTTAATTTAAAAGTTTTTGTAATACTAATACTGTACTTTTACTTCAGAAATACATCTGGAAAGTAATGAATGCAAGCTTTATTATGGCTTCCAATTATAAATATCGCTTATATTTGTGAACATAATACTTTACATGTTCACAATTTCAATATAAAATAAAATAAAATTTGATTTTAAATCCTTATTAAAATGTGTGGAAAATTTTAATCAGTTTCACAATTATGTCTGATATGTATCGGAGCAAATTTATGTAATTCATCATAAATATAATGAAATAATAGTTACACTGACTAAAAAGTTTTTCAGCACAAATGAATGTGAAAATCAGGTAAAGGCGGCATCAAGAATTATTATCCATCTCGTACTTGAAAAATAAAAACAGCTTGAATTATTATCCCTCAACATGAAAAATTAAAAAAAAAAAATTTGTTTTCCACCTGAAAGCAAGTACAATCCAGGCAGCAAAAATGCAAAATCTTGATATCAGTGATTTGTGGATCAGACATGCACAATATGGCTCAAAACGTTGCATGACACCGAGAGTTGTACTTAAAAAATATCAGCCCCTCTCCCACCATTAAATTTAACTATATCTGTTCAAACAAATAAACAAGCACAGCTGGAGCGAGAAAATAAACGACATAAAACCAAATAAAACAGCTTATTCACGGGCCATCAAGCTCAACGCAAAGACTTTTTTCCCACATTCACAAGTACTTCGCAAGAGGACTCAAATCAAATCCTCCCCGCAATCTCTCTTCTTCTTTTTTTTTCTTTTTTTTTTTTGTTGGGGGGGGGAGGAAGAAGAGGGGGATTCTCTCTACAAATCATGTAAAACCCAACAGAAAAACCTTCATAAAAATTATTCCCAAAATCAAATTTACACACTTTGTATGGAACAAAATCAAAACTTTCGAATGGCACTGAAGGTTCTGCCTCTAATATCAGCCCCTCCCAGCATTACCATGTCGTTGGTTTCTGAAGTAGCTAAGAAGTGCTTGTGCCTGCAGCAAAATGAAGGCTTGTTTCATAACTTTCAAATGAAGAGAGCGAGAGAGAGAGAGAGAGAGAGAGAGAGAGAGAGAGAGGTGTATTTAAGCAAGAGGTGTACCTTTTCTTTGGCCCTTGGAGTGCCCGATTGTGATAATGCCACCAATGGTGGGACAGCTCCTTCTTGGAGCACCATACTGCAAAACCTACTACTGTTTGTGCAAAGCTGTAAAAGGGCAGCAGCTGCATTTTCTTTGCCTCTTGCGGAACCCAATTCAACAACCTCAACCAAAACTGGGATCCCATTCTCCTGACCTATTGCAACCCTTCCGTCGGGAATAGTAGCAAGATTTGCTAAAACAGCAACTGCCTTATCAACCATCCCAGCTGCTGGGTCCATCAAATCCACAAGGTGCTTCACTGCACCAGCTTGCACAATTCGGGCCTTGTTTTCATGATATATTGATAAGTTAAACAAAGCTGTAGCTGCATCTTTCTTCCCCCTTGGAGTTCCGTTTCCCAGTAGATCAACTAGAGGTCCAATTGCCCCAGATCTCCCAATCTTGATCTTGTTGTCCTCAATCACAGAAAGACTAAAGAGAGTTGCCGCTGCGTTCTCCCTAGCTTCCGGGCTCCCTGTCTGAAGGACATGAATCAGAGGTTCAATTGCATTGGCATTGGCAATTGCACTTTTGTTGTTATCATTAATGGATAAGTTAAGAAGTGCTGTAACAGCATTTTCCTGAATCTTTATTTCACTTGAGTGGAGCAAATCAACTAATATATTGATGGCCCCACAATTTGCTATTACCATCCTATTATCCATGTTGTGCTTGGCAAGTAATCGAAGTTCAGCCGTTGCCTCTCTTTGAGTATCAAGTGATGTGCTCTTCAAGTCCTCAACCAGCTTCCGCACTTGGGTTTCAATGCCAGAGAGATCGGCTCTTGTTTCCGCACCAGAAGTAGAAACTATTCTTGGAACAAACCTCTCTGATGGGCGCCGCCATATCACTTGGCTCCGAGACCGTGTTTCCATCACACGGGATGGGAATTCAGGTTCTCTCCTCATGGTAGTAGCAGGCTGGGATTCTAATTTCCCCTCTCCAGAAGCGTCACTGTGATTTGACAACTCTGAAGTCTCATTGGCATCTCCTTGCGAGAGATTCAAATTAGAAAGCACGCTGGAGGCTGAGGCAGTCCTATTATGGATGTGAGATGACTGTTCTGAAGTATCAATAGTAGCAGGAAATTCTTTTATAGATTTTGACATAGAGGGTTGGCCAATTAACTCCATACTCCTCTCTTCTGAGTTCGAAAACCTGTCTTCAGAACTTGTAAGCGATATTCTAGCAGTATCCAAACCTGGCCCATTTCCAGCAATACCTGAATAGGAAGTCTCTGAGGTAGAATGGGGATGTAATGGAGAGCCTCCCTCCCTTGTATTGTTCGACGAAACTAAGTTCTTAGCAGGCGAATTTGTAGACCGAGTTGACTCGGGCATTATCTGTTGGCTGCCTCTGGTGTGAGGAAATATATGTGAATCCCTTGGTGCATTAGAATCGGCATGCACAAAAAGAGGCGAGGGCTGGTTTAAGCTCACAGTCTTTGTAGGATCAGGCAACTTCACATTGTTTAATTCACACCAGTTTGCAATTAGTGCCTTTACAGTATAATTAGGTATTAGAGTAGTATGAGCTAGTGTCTGACGTGTCTTAGGACAAACAAAGAGGCCAAGATCAATCCATTTCTTGATGAAAGCCCGCTCGTAGGTTTGCCCAGATGCTACAATAACAGGATCTGTCATCAGCTCAAGTGAGAGGGGACAGCAGAAATCAGAGGGTATTGGGACTGGGCTACAGATCTGCGACTGTTTTATCATAACAAGGCGATCATGCATGCGGGTTACAAGAGAAATCATTTGATCCATAAACTCAGCTTCGCCAGCCTTCTCAGCCTGTTCAGCATTCTCCTTCAATTTTTCAAGGGCTACAGCCTCGATCAGAATCTCCTGGTTTGATCTCAAGCTCAGGCTCTCAGCAACTTTTACCAGGATCTCTGAGCTGGGTGCAACACCATCCACTTGATCCCTTATAGCTTCTTTAATGAGGGAAGATGTTTGTTCATACTCCATATGCTTAATTTTCTGGGAGCAGAGCTGCAATTGGTCATCTCAATTGTTAGACAGCATGTATAGAAATCTTTTTTATTATTATTTTTATTTTTATTTTTATTTTCATTTTCTGATAACAAGTTTTTCACCAAATTAGTCCCAGGCACATGCAAGGCCCCTCATTCCAGATGCAAAGGGCAGTTGCCCAACCAATATCCCTGGGGATATCCCAAGTTGGTGGCATGATTGAACTAGGCTGATATTTTGCAAGGCATCTGAACCCAAGTTGAATAGTCAGTCAGGCCAATCCCTAAGGTCCATATTAATGCAATCTAACTATCTCCACTGTAACCAATCAAACCACTAGCAACTAAGCAACTGACTCGTTCATACCCAAAAATTATAAAAAAATAATAATAATAATTCAATCATGTAACAAATGCCTTCTCATAAAATTAACCGGACTTCATGAATCAGAAAACCGAAGGACTATGCTCTCTACATAAAAACTTTAAATCTGATTTCCTGTCGTGAAGTACCTCAAGCGATGTTGAACTCAGTTCACCAGGGAGATACTGAAGAGAAGACTTTAGCTGTAGCATAATATCCAAGCCAGAAGTCCGTATCTTTGACATCAATGATTCAACTTGCAGAACCTGGATATCATGACGACATGAAAAATAATTATTTCATGCAACAAGCATTTTTCTTTGTTTATGTACTTTATTTCTTCTTTTAAATAACCCAAAACATTAGGCATTTATGAAGAGAAGACTCCAAAAATCATAAAACTGCTCACAACTAATATCATTAGGAGTGTCACAAGTTATTCCTCCCTAACTTAAGAATAAGAAGCAAAATTAGAAATTCAAACTGAACAGAGAGAAACTTACATAATATGAAGTATCAAAATACTAATTGATGGCATGAAAAAATGTGAAAAGAGCAACTAATTTGAGGGAAAGGATAAACATGGAACAACAATAGACGAAGAACAGGAAAAAACTGAATCTTTCATACATCTACAGCATACGAAAAAAGAGAGAAGACCTGAGAACAAGGACTAAAAAGGTCATTGCTAGAGCACACCTCACCTCTTCAATGCTATGGTAATAAAGCCTAAATATCCACACTACGCCTGACAAAATATTCGATGGGAGGATCTTAGATTCAGATATTTATTAACTCACTTCCCTACACCCCTTAAACCCCCGGGAAGATTGATGCTCTTGCATTAATGAGGATGGATACCAGAAAGAGAATGAGTGAGCTGCCCTGCTCCAAGGAGGGCTCGCCTACAGTTGCCACTCATGGCAGTGTGTCAGTGTCCTCTCACGCAAAGTAACTTTTTGCAAACAAGAGATTAACTAAATCTCACACCAATCCTCATGTCAGTGTAATCTGTCCCAATAGCTCTTGTCCGATTACAAGAGACTAAGCTAAAAAAGCAACCACATACCATGGGATAATAATTGTATTTATCAAGCAACTGGTGATCATGACAATGTTACTTCTACAAGTTCAACATAGGGATTTCCCCTTAATTTGATGCACAAGATAAATCAATTCAAAATTGCAAAAGCTGTTTGTAACTTACAAAATAAACCCTACTCAACAATGGTTGCCAGTTTTCAATGAGCTCCCTCAACTCGTCAATAGATTGGCCAAACTCTTCAAATGCCTTGTAAAGAACCTCATCAGAAGCTAGATCAGAATCAACAATGGCATCAAGTATTGGCTTCAACAACTTTAATATATCTTCAGCCCTCTGATAATATTTCTTAACTATGTCCAACTTTATGCTGTCAAAAGATGATAAATGTAAGAATGAAGAGATTTTTTTAAGAAGCACTTTCAACAACGATATCTCCATTCCACCTGCATCAATGAAAACACTGTAAACAGTCCCAAAAAGGAAAATGAAGAGTAACAATTACAACATATAAAAATAGATGTGCCATCAAACATAGGAGGATATCATAAATTTTTCCACTGAAACAATTAATCCCCAAAAGTACTAAATTATGGCAAAATAAAGCCAGAAAATAATTATCTAGTTATTGACCTCAAAGTAACATTAGGTGAATCTCATACCAATTTATCCGGTTATGCCCATGAATTGAACTAAGCATATTCGACATCATAAGATTCAAACCAATTTAGAGATTGACTACTTCCAATTTCCCCCCAATTTTTCAATTTAATAACACTAGTCTTAAATTCAATCAGACCATGTCATCCTATTTGACTTCTGACACTTGTTAATATAGACGCATAAGTACATGCAAACCCATCAAGATTTTTGAAGAAAAGAACTTGAAGCATTCTCAGCTGCCTTGCACATTTTTACATTTTGCATTGGTCCAAAATTAAGTTACTAAAGGATCACATCAGCAGTCAAAGATGGTGCCAGAAAGGGAATGGAATGCACCTTCTTAACCAAAAAATTGCAATTTCAAACACCAAAATAATCTTTCTCACGTTACTTTCCTTGGGTAACCATTCTAAGCCACCTTTCTCACACCCACTGACAAAATCTATGCAACCAGACCATGAAGAAATTGAATCCAACGCAACGTTTGCAGGAATCGAAATTCTTCCACTGGCAATACTCTGTGCAGGTCCAAGAACTGGTATCACAATCTCTAAACTTCAAAGAACTGGGAAAAAGGAAATCAAACATTAATGTAGAGAATGAAACTTTTGGCAGCAGATCTCTTAAACAAAAACTTCGTTCAAAATTCATTATATATATTCCAATAACTTAAAAATATAATGTGTGATAAAAAAAGAAAATATGGAAGGATGTAAATTTATGATCCAATTTTCCTTAGTACTATACTACTGCCAGCAGAGTTTGGCATGTCAGATCCTTCACCTAAATTCAGCTGCGAGATCCTTTCCAATGCATATACACATAATTTCACAAAAACCATGATTTTACGCTTATCTAGCTCAATTGAATTATGCCATCTAAAAGAACTCCATCAATTTCCAAAGTTTGCATCTACATTCAAATACAAGCACCTAGAAAATTGATGAGCAAATGCATTCACTTATTTTTTAACATTTGAGTTCTTCATTAGCATATAATAAACCAAATTTATAAATTAGACAGACACCTAAATCTTTCAGCTATTTATTGTCAGCAATAATCTCTGCATGTGTTGCATTCAATATCACACCCTTGCACAGCAAGTCCTAAGCCCAGATGAACAAGAGCTGTAGTAGTTCAGTAGATTAACAGCTAATGGGACCCTGAATTCACATAATTGGACCAGTCGAATTTGTTATTGAGGTAGAATTAAGTATTGCCAACATTTAAGCATTTATTATACCAAGTCTTCCTTTTCCAGATGAATGTGCTCCAGGTGGCTTTATAGTTTATTCCATAAATGATGCATTAATAGGATCTCACTGAATTCTTGTGACATAAAACGTGTTTTAGATTCTCACTTGTTTATATCCAACATAGTATTCCTCTCTAACTTAGTACCTGTGAAGCATAACACAATCAATTTTAACAATCCCAGACCACATTTTTTACACAAGTTAATCATGTTGTTTGCCCTTCTTATCAAATGCTTACTCAGCCACTATTTTTTTTTTTGGTCAAATAAAGAAGGGTAAAGAAATGAGCGGACAATTGGAAAGCTTGGAAAAGATTTCAAACTCATCCATAACACTCATAAATTGTTCTTCAAATGCATAAAACCAATTCATTACAATTCAGCATAGAGAAAAGCCAGTCAACCATAAGTGTAAGAACCATACTTACAATGACGAAAAATGGAATTTTAAATTAAATTTATGACTGAACCTCACATTTTCTCATACCAAATTATGATCCAAGGACAATTAGACAGCGCTGCTTCAAACATTCACAAGCCTTTTAGACTAACATGGATATGATAATTCCTCTGTTGCGTTCTCAGTTTATGCACTACACATTCTCTACTACAGTAAATCCCAGCAAGCAGTATGCAGAAACCTACAAAATCACTAAGACTGCTAATCCCTACTTTCTCTATTGTCCAATTGCTACAACGGCTGTATGAGACAATAACACACGGTCCTAAATCATCAATAAAACTTTCTTTTACTTCCACAATACAAATTGTGATATTTTAAACACATTTAAACCTTTGTACTGTTTATAGGATCAGCGAAATCCACTAATAATTACCATGTAAAAACCTTCCAATTAATTTAAAAAAACCCAAAAAACTCAAATTTTCTGCTGTCTTATTTGATAATTACAAATTAAACAACTGAAACACTGAAATATAAACTACCTCAAGAAGCATATGCTGAGCTGTCGTGCAGACCAGCTAGACCACGGTCATGAAATGCAAGTGACATATATTCAGATCGACTGACTCTGATATTCATCAAATCCAGAATTGATAATTCCGAGAAAGCAAATTATCAGCTTAACGGTAAACGCAAAAGCTAAAGAAATCAACTAGAAAGCAATTGTAACAAATTTTATCAATTTCAAAGTCTAAGACCTCTGCCTAACGATTCTTCTCTCGTACATAATAAATGAATAAATAAATAAACTTAAAGCCTTAAATATTTTGCAGACAATAGTCTAAGAAGAAAATAACAGAAACCAAAAAAAAAAAAAAGAGATGAAACCCTAGATAGATCAAATTAAAGAAACGGAACCTGAATGCAGCAAAATGACGAAAACGATGAGGTTTTTCAGTTTTCGGTTCTCTCCGTCTCTGAGGGAGGACTCAGATTTCAATTTTTTTTTTTTTTTTTTGGTTGGGCTTTTTTTTTTTTTGTACGTTATTTGTGAATATTGGTTGTTTTTTTTTTTTAATAGTATTTGCATAGTTGAAGAGTGGGACATTCTCGTCATTGCATATTTAGTACTGTTTAATTTGATAAGTTAATGAAAAAATTATTGGTATTGGTTGACTGGAATTCGAGAGTTCTTGGAGTTAGAGAAAGATAGCCGCCAAAATAGCCGATTGCCAAAATTTCTCAAGGGCCGTTAGCGAATATATAATGATTTTTGTATAAATAATAAAATAAATCTTCACTTAAAATGGAAACATAATTTTTTATGTAAAAATTACAAGGAAGAATTGTGAATAGTTACTAACAATATTATGTAGGATATAATTCAAATACAACGATAGATTAAGGGCAAAGAAAATGATAGATTAGGGGCTTATTTGGGATTATTTTTAACATGTTTAAAAATAATTTTAAAAAGTTAAAACTTAATTTTTTGTTTAGTAAAGTTTTTTTATAAATTACTTTTCATAAAATTATCCTATCTTATAGTAAAATTTACAAAGGAGATATTGAGTAGTTTTACAAAATCTCATTTTGAGAAATGTTTTTGTATTTATATACTCACATATATTATGACAATTCAAAATTATCCTTATTTACTTAGAAAATATAATTACTAAACTTAAAGAGAATGTTGCTATTACCAAATGATAATTATATTGAGATAACAAAATTTTAAAAAAAAAATATTTTAATTATCAATTATCAATATACACTATAAAATAATATACATATACATACATGCATATATATATATATATATATATTCAACACTATGTCCATATTTAACCTTATGTTCACTTTAGTTATTTGCACTCTTATACTAATTCAACAATAATTATTTACTAAACACATGCAATTGCTTTTAAAATTCATAGTATGCTTGGAAAGAAATTTTAGCAAATATTTAATTGATTCTATTCACAATTAAAATTTCAACAACACAATTGACATCAATTGTTTGAATACTACCAAACTAGCCCTAAATATTTACAAACATTAAATTTCGAATGCTATTGTAAAAAAAATAAATAAATCTACTACTAAGCAAAATATTAAATAACTAATCATTTTCCGAAACGAAATTTTGATTAGTGATAGATACTTTTCATTTCCGTTAATTTCTCTTTTTGTTGTTTAGCCAAGTAAAGAAAGAAGGTAAATTACTTCTTTATAAGCAAAAGAAAAAAAACATTTATTCTTTTCAAATTTGGATCCTCTCCTAACTTAATTTTTCCTAATTCTTGGGGAAGATTTTGACATCTGGTATTTCTAAAATTTTAAGGATAAAATTTAATTTATATACAATTTACCTTGTTAGTCATCCAAAATTTGATGCTTTTCAAAACTAATTAAGGGATTTGTGTGTCATCTTTGTATCTTAAACAAGAGTGATGATACAACCACAAATTTTTGTATAAATTTATCTTGTACAAACTGATATGATATTAATTCATTAGTTAAATGAAAATATAAAATAACAAAAATAAATCATGTGGACCAAGAGATATTTAATTCAACTAATGAATTAACACCACATCTGTTTGTACAAAATAAATTTATACAAAAATTTGTGGCTATATCATTATTCCTTAAACAAATATAAGAATTAAATCTAACAAAATTTTCTCCCCTTTCTTCTTCTCGTAGTTAATAAGAGTCTTAAGTTTCTGAAACAAATTGACCAGGTCAATTTCTACAACAATCACGGAATGATAAGATCAAACAAAGAATGAATAATGGAGAATCAATTGAAATTAAAAGAGAAAAGGGAAAGAAGACAAAATAATAATCTAACAAGATTTTGTCTTTTCTTGAAATTTTTTCTATGTCATTATTTTTCTTGCCTAATATTTATTACAGAAATTTAACTGAGGTGTGTGTGAAGAAGGGAATAGACAAGTAGAGAAAGAATGTATAATTGTAGTTTATCACGAGAGTTTTGAATTCTGTTAGTTTGTAAAATTTGGTTAATGATGTCCGACGTTATTAGAAGATTTCAAGATTTTAATTATTTTGGGTTTATTTGTTATTTTTTTATTTTAATTGGAGTCAATTATGATAGGTATTTAGTCTTTAATTTGCACTTTGTAAATTACTTTGAACACTTTTAATTTGTACATTCATTTCCTAAATTAAAAAAAAAAAGTTTTACTTTGCATGCTCTTTAAAATTTAAAAAAAAATTACTAAATTATTTTAATTAAGTAGTTGTGTTTACTTGAAATAGCAATAAAACTATTCCGCACCCCAATTTTAAGAGATTTAAGACATACTTATAGTAATATAACGAACGACTTGTAAACAAATTATTTAACAAAATTTTAGTTACTAATTTTTGTTTATTTTTTGTTCAATATTGGATTTTGCATCTAAAATATTTTTTTATAAGGCGTCCAAAAACATTTACAATAAGAATGTAATAATAAAACAATTCTATAAATACTATAAAAAAAAAGAGAAAAAGACGAAGAACAAGAACAAGAAGAGTCAAAAGCAAAAAGGAAAAAACAAGGATATTTTGTAATTCTTTTGTTTTCATTTATTTTTGAAAAATAAAAAAAAAAGTATCAGACATATTTGTAGCCAAATTCTTTTCAAAATATTATTTTTTCATTGTTCATCTAAATATTGATTAAAATGTTGGAAATAAAGTTTTTAAGGCTTAAGGTATGAGAATTATAAATAAAATAACGAGTGCAATATACGAGTGTTCAAAATAATTATGTAATATTGATTTATAATAAATTGTCTTTAAAAATAATACAAATGATGGATTTTTTGTAATAAAACTTTTATTAAAATTAGAGTATTCGAAGTAATTTTTAAAATGCGAATAGCTACATCTTATGATTTAATTTTTATTTTGCATTAATGTAGGAAAGTAGGTTTATCCTATTATAAATAGAGAGATCTTGTCATTGTTTTAATAAAATATTTTAATTAATAAAAATATCTCTTATAAAGTCATTTGAATTGGAACGTTATCTAATCTCACCGAAAGTATTATTAAATTTTTATTTAGTCATTTGGGTTATGGTAAGATTTAATCACAATTCGATTAGAACATACCTAATCGCGTAAGCTTGGTCAGGTGTTAGAAAGATATCGAGTGCTTAACTATCCTATCAATCTACGTCTACTACCAGTTAAGCATAAGAACGTTAGAGCTTGGTATTTATTAAAGAAAATTGTAAATAAATTAAAACCCAATCTTTGAACTTTTAAATGACATATGCTCAAATCTTGCATAAAATTAAGGAAAAATTAGATTAGGAGAGTCCTTACATAGAATTTCTCAAGTGCAAAGGATAACAATTAATCTTACTTAGCATACAAAGTGCATACAACTATTATCTTATCAATTGACTTGTTTTTTTTTTTTTTAATAACTGTTTACCTAAAGTGTTCAAAAGAAAAATCATATGGTTTATAATAAAATACATGGCAATGGAGTGGGATAAGGGTGGAAGGCCTTCTTCATTCCCACCCCTATTTAGAATCCACCTTATTTCCTAATACATTTATGAAGGTACACATGGAGAATTTTCATATGGGAACCACTTTGCCCATGGCCACAAGTTCCCTATTCATGTACCTATTTTATTTGTAGATATTCATGTACAATTTTGGTGAAATAAATATTAAAATAACTCAAAAAAACTATCACTATCATATTGTAAAGTACTTATTTTATTAAAAACAGAAAAATATCTTCAAAGTATTGGAATAATATCTTGAATCATATATATTTAGATAAATAATAAGTAAAAATATACATACTTATATGCATGTGAGGATTGGGGTAAAAAGTATAAAACCAAACCCCATATCTTTAAGAATTTGAAGAACTTTTTTTCTTTTATTTCCTATATATTTCTAAAAAACTTATCAAAATTAATCTTATTCACAGTGAGACCTTATGAAATTTTAAACTAATGGAAGATTTGGTCATTCCTAACCATTTTCACCATTGAATTTACTCCAGAAAACTAGATGGACATGAATGTCTTATGGCAAACGAAATCATAGGATAAATGTCAATTTTTGTCTTTTTGAGAAGGCACTTAAAAAAAAAAAGAGAGAGAGAGAGAGTAAGGTGGGTATTTTCCCTCAATATTTGTTTAACAATAAGATAAGTCGCAAATACTGTACAAATGATTTGGCGTTAAGTAATTTGTTAAATAAATATCACAGAGACTATATAATTAACCACTTCTCGATCAATTCCTTTGTGTAATCACTCTGTATTCGAGGCTGTAGTTATTACTCTTCGTTTGAAAGTTGAATCGGGACAGAACGTCTCGGCGAGCAGTTTGCTTCGACTGTCATATACATATTAAAATACATGCACTTGCTAGTCGATTTGTTATCATAGAATATTAAAGAAAGAGGGGAAGAAAGGTCATCAACCGTAGCAATAATAGACGGAATTTACGATTTTGGCTTATATGGGATCCAACGGGGCATCTTTGACTGTCAGTATTTTTATTCTTTATTCACAGAAGAGTTTAAAATCGTGATTGAAAAGTCTCCTGGTGAGGAAACGTCAGATAAGTTCGGCTCGGTCAATCGATTTACTCTGCTCTTCGTTCTGCATCCACTTTCAAAGGATTGATGTCAAACTTCTCATAACTCCCGTCCGCCTACCATGCGTCTGGTGTTTGCATGCTTCGCTTTGACATGACGCGCAGCCAACACAATTGTTACACGTGTGTAATATTGATTAAAAAGTAACCGCTTATTACGGTTGAAATTACAATTTATTTTTTTGTTTATTTGTTAGTTAACTTGGCGTCATAAGTTTTGGAGTCGGTGTCGGTCTCTTATTGTCTCAACTGCTTGCTTGTTAATGTCCCAAACAATTTAGTCCATGTGTCATAGACTCATAGGTACTTGTCCGTCTATTGTTGTCTCTCTCAACTACTAGCCGCAAGTTTATTAAGAAAGAAACTCACCCAATATTTATACTTTTAGTGTATTTAATTTAAGATTAATGCAATATAATAACATGATTTTTTTTCAGATATATTCTAGATTAAGCTAGTATTTTAGATTAGGGAAGACTTGGTTCAATCAAGTAATATAAGTAAATCTTGAAAAAATAATTAAATATAACAAATGTGCATTAGTAGATTTGATCAACAGCAAAAAATATTTATATTAATAAAAAATATAAATCCTTTAAAAATATTGTAACTAGTTAACAAATCGGTTAAAATGATTTCTTACAAATTAAAAGAAGGAAAAAAAGAATTATAATCCCAGTATATAAAAAATCATACAGCGTCATAGAAAAATCTATAACTACAATTGTAATGCAAATTGTAATTATTATTTTAATACAAATTGTTGTCCAAATTGGAATTAGTCCGCGGTTGTAATTGTCATTGAAGTGAAATGACAACTATAACTATAATGGGAACTGTCATTAACATTGTGATTGGAAATTTGGAATTGTAATTGTAATTGTAATAGTAATAGTAATTTTAATTGTAACTGTAATTGGAATTATAATTGTGATAGGAACTATAATTGCAGTTATAATTGTAATTATCGATGTAAAAGGAGTTGTAATTGCAATGGTTACCGTTGTTATAGTTGTTCTTGTCAATTGCGACTGTATTTGTTGTTTTAATTACAATTAATAATACAATTATAATTATGATCGTAATTGCAGTTGTAATTAGAATTGTGTCTTTAACAAAATTGTAAATACAATTAGTTATTGCTATAACAAAATTGTAAATACAGTTAGTTATTGCTATAACAAAATTGTAAATACAATTAGTTATTGCTATAACAAAATTGTAAATACAGTTAGTTATTGCTATAACAAAATTGTAAATACAATTAGTTATTGCTACAACTATAATTTTATTATTGCTATTGTTATTGTAGTTTTTATTAAATATTATTATAATAACAATTGTAACTGTTGATGGAATTACGATTACAATTGTTATTGTAATTAGAATTACAATTGAAACTAAAGTTGTAATGGCTGTTTTAATTGAGTTTGGAATTAATAAAAATAATTGAATATTTTATTAAATGGGATCTACCAATAGATCTCGTGCATCCGCGCATGGTAGTCATAGCCAACTTTCCTCAATCTCACACGAAAACAAAATGCAAAACCATGGAGGCAACCACGGGCGACCGCTGATGATTTAGAAAACAAGACATTTGGGAAATGACTTTTCATTGAACATGCTTTTTGATTCACTCCATTATATCTTACAATATTCACATACAAATTAAATGCAACCACCAACCTTTTCCCTAAACCTCTATTTTCTTTAATGAAAAACTGAATAACATATATAATAAGGCGTTGGAAAAGACGGACCCTGTTACCCAAGAAAAATTCCTTCAGCTGTGAATGCTAAAACTGTCAACTCCACGGCTGTTAACTAACAAGTCAAAAACGCTACCATGATGTAATTCTGCATGTATCACCCGATTATAAAGGCTGGAGCTCTTGTTCCGGCAAGGCTGCATCAACTGGTTTGTATGAATTCACGGATTGGTGTCTCCGCCTCAAAATAAACAATATTCCAAACACTGATAACCCCACAACCATCATAATGGTAATGGCTAAGACCACCATCAGAAAATGTTCTTGCCACCATGTCCTACATAACAGAAGATCACACTTCATAAATAAAGGTAAAGAAAATGATATGTATTGGTAACAAAAAATGGAAATCCAGGTCAATGGTTACTCCTAAGGTCGCTCGTCATAAGCATGTATGATATATAACCATATCTGGAATTTGAAATTACATCTTGTTTGTTTGTCATCCATATATTTTTGTGGTTGGGTAAACATATGTGTCGCACAGAGAGAGGCCTTGTTAAACTGAATACTAAACAATAGAACTCTTAACTTCTCACGAGAAAAGGGGGGGGAGGGGGGGAGATAATAATAGAAATCTAAGCCAAAATGTTAAAGGATAACTTTGAAGTAAAATACAACAGAAGAATCCCACATAGCGAAACAGTGGTCTACCTCTTTACTTGAGGCTCAATATTCCATTGAAGCAACTTATAATTTCCAAAGGTGTCGGGGATGTGCACGCGATGTTCGGCAAGCCGAGAAATTATTCTCTGCAGGCAGAACAAAATGGTCAAGCAAAAAATTGCAAATATATGCACACATATTCTCCGCTTCATAAAAGAAAGCAAACTTACCAGTGCAGTGGCATTAGAAATGTAGTTAGCAGATCCTGAAGGGAATACGGCCCATGCAATGAAAGAATTATTTCCTTTGGACATAAAATTCAATAAATGGACCTGAAATCACTTACAATAATCAGTGGCATTGTAAAGTTATATGGACCACACCCAAAAGAAAAAAAAAATGATCATACAAAGTACTAGGATAGTGTAAAGCTTCAAACTGTCATAGTTCGTCAAGAAGTTCAATCCTAAACTACAACAAATATTCCAGCATTGCAACAAAAACATTTTCTAACCTGAGAAGTATTAACATCCAACTCCTGAGCAATAGAATCAGCTAGTTCAGGGATGTGTGGTCTCAGATCCGAGTAGTTGATGCTCAAAAACATGTCAAATGTTATACGGCCAATTTGCAGATCCCCTGTAATCCAGGTTTAATGAAGAAAATATCATCAGAGAACATCAAACTCAAGTTAAATAAATTTGAAAAATGATGATATAACACAAAATATTCAACAAAGGATAATACTAGCTATATTTGGTGAAGATGAAATGTCAGTAGTGAAACATATATACAAATTCTGGTGGCAAAATATTCTTTCTTGACACAAAAATCAACATGGCCAAAATAATTGAAAAATGCACAATGGGAAAATGCCGCTGTTTTTAAGTAACATGATAGAATATGCGCCTTGCTCTTCACTTTTTAGATTACAATTCATCACACATTTTTCTTATTCTATCATACCATGCCCTAACTTCAAGCCCAATTTTTACGTATGTAGTATAGCTATCCATGCAAAACAAAAAACTCAGAAACCCTAAGCAATCTCTCCAATCTCATGCACATAATAAAAATTTGATTTTAAGACCTTCCACAAGCAATGATGCTAAATAGCTAATTAGCCACTACAATAGTGATCTTTCACATCCAATATAGTGTGGGCCACAACAAGTGTCCATATACGAAGGAGTTGTAGAAAAAAACATATATGATTACTTGATGAGCTGCAGCATACGGTACCTGGAAGAACATAATTTGGTGGCTCACTGGGGGATAAGTCTGTAGATGAGTTCTTTCCCTCTGAAGAAGAAGGAATTGGCGACAGAGCACCAGTTATGTGCAGTCTTTCCCATAACTCAGAACAATTAGTCTTCCAAAAACCAATTTTTGAATGTTCACGGTCATACATAACAAGAGTATTGCGAACAATAATTCCTGTTACAATCATATTTTGACAATCTTTAAAAATTACTAATAAAAATAAGGATTATGGTGGGCCAAGTTTTGTTGTTCAACAAGAGTAGTAGGGCATAACACGATGAATAGCTACTGAAAGAAGTTCAGTAAGGCCGGATATACCTCCTAGGAGAGTAGTTGGATCTCTTCCATTCTGAAAAATCCCCAGGCAATATGCACCACGCACCTTTGAATGCTTTATAAATATTTTGTGTAAAATACAACAGAAAGCCCATAATCAGTCAATACATATCCAATATGAGGGTGACAGCCAAAAGAGATCAATGAAAGTTACAGCGAAATTAGGATTTTGTTTCTCCAAAGAAAAAGACTCACTATCAACTACTTACCCGGAATAAATAATTTTCAGGTGATAGCAACAACTTTTGCCCATTGCCGAATGCCATCTCAACTGCTGGAAAGGTATCTGAGAGTTGGGAGACATCACTGACAAAGAAAATCAATCAAATGTTAACTGCAGTAGAAAAAAGCATTCAATCATCATTTGAATCCTTATTCTACAGAAAATACCTAGGAGCACCAGAAAAACAAATATCATTATAATTTGGATCAGGACCGCGAATCTGCTTTAAGGATTGAAGTTCACTCATAATCTGCAAAAGGAACAAGTTCATTGTCAAAGTAAAAAGAAGAAAGAGAGAAGACAATAATCACAGTCTCTAAAATATCAGACTGCAAGTCAATAGCTACAATGACAATAACAACTCAGACCATCAGTAAACAGTAAAGATAGATATCAGTCAAACTAAGCCCCTCCGTTAACATGTTTTAGAAAGAACTCAAAATATTCAAGCCCTTGAACCTCATCATGCAATTTTGCACGAGGACAAATGAGTCTAGTGACTGCAATCAATGATGAAAGTTAGAGAATCAGCATCTTACCGCATCCTTAAATGCCAGAAATGCTGCTTCTGGCAGGTAAGCATATGTTGTACCACTGTCCAGAACAGTTCCATGTTTCCCATCAAATACCTTTGGGTTAAGAGGTAGAGGCTTCCCCGCAACATGTATCACCTTCAAATCAATGTTGTAGTATGGACTGTTGCCATCCCGAAACTAGAGTAAATGTGTGAAATGTATCAAATATATTTGTCGGGCAAGTGCATGATGGATTTTATCTAAGAGATAAAACCATTTTTTAAACATACCTGCGTACGGGGTCCGAATGGGTAAACACCATGTCTTTGGGAGGAGAAATCCCACCAAGAACCATTGCACCCCCACCAACATCCATCCCACCATAGCATAATGAGAATGAATCACTAATCACACCTTTCTCAACAAGTTGGTCTACAACACTGAGATCACCACGGCCCAATCCTATAATGCCATCAGCATGCTGACTATAAAGGTCACCAGTTTCAACATTTTCACAACCAAAAACAGCACGCTGGGGTTTAAGGTCACTTTCATTGCCGAAGGATATAATATCCTCACCCAGGACGCCACTGCTAGAACTCATTTCCGCGTATTTCCTCTCATAAACACATTGTGCCCTCTCGCGGTCACAATTGCAATACAAATTGCATTTTACAGGTTGGTAGGTGCTTGACAAATCAGGCTCAAATTTCGGATCCTGGTAAAGCCAAACATCAACACATTCTTCCAATCAATTACGTAACCAAATTTTTCTTGCATATTTGTAATAAGTTACAAAATAAATAAATAAAAATCAACTATGATTTAGGATATAGCATTGGAACTTAACAATATATTTTTTTTTTGGTCAATTAGGCAAATATATGGGTGTAATTTAATATTCTTAGCAAGAAGCAGCATATATACATAATTTTATCAGTGAATAATGACAAATTATTATTATCCTTTTTTTTTGGGGAAAAAATGTCGACCTGGTGGTCGCCACAGTGCTCGCAAGTAGCGCAAGGCACATAGGTAACAGTACTCCCCGTATCAACAATAAGCGCAAAAGTCTGAGGTGGCGTCCCGATCCAGAGCCGCGTCGTGTAATACCTTCGACGCCAAATTGCGCAACACAAACACTCAGCGACGAAATCAAAGAGATCTAACTAAACCAAACTTGAAACGACGTAAAATGATTTTGTTTATTATTATTATTTTTCTTTTGGGTTTTGGCTTACCCGTTGAGGAGGAGATCGTCGTAGAGGCGCATGCGAGCGTTAGGGTGGGAATTCGGGTGGGATCTCTGGAGGTGCCGACGAGAAATGGAGATGCTTCTGGAGATATTTGGCTGAGAAAGGTAGAGCGGGAGCACCATGGCGGGACGGGTCCGACCGTGGAGGATAGTGGCAGTGGAGGTGGCGGGATTTGATTGGATGACGTAAACGAAGGCGACAATGGTGGTAAGCAGTGGAATCGATGCCCGTGCCATTTGAATTCACTTGTTGCCAATCGAGACAGACGAGGAAGGAACCAGAATGTGAGTGAATATGAAAAAAAAAAATACCACTGCTCTTTCTATCTCACTCTCTCTTCTTCCTTCAAGAGCGAGCAAGCGTCAGGGGAAATTAAAACTTCGCACCAGCCTTCGTCACAACCGGGTTGACGTGTATGTTCCTTCTATATTTTCTTTGTAAACGACGTGAAACGACGCCGTATAGCCAAGTTGCATACAGTAACCTCTCTCGTAAAAATGGAGGGTTATCCTTCGATTTCGTTCAACACCAAACTAAAACGACCCTGCAACCCCCCGAAGGACAAAGACTCGCTAACTGGCAACCACCGCAACATTAAATATTTATTTTCAAATGCTAATCGTAGGCTCCAAGATATTTATATTACTGTTTGGAAATGTAATCCAAAAACATTATTTAATAAAATCTTTTGGGCAAGTCGCTTGCTACCTTTCAACTTTCATAATATTTCTGTTTCCTGTTGGTTCACGGCCTCTCTAAAATATAAATAATCATATTATTCAAATAATATCATCAAACAGATCATAGATTCATTTAGTTCAGCTCTGCTACATGACCAACAGGATGGGCTTTCCGCTTCTCTGTCTTGGTCGCGTGTCGTCGTTTGTATGCCGATCATAACTACACATTCTAATAAAGAGGCTGATTTAGAGTATGATTAGAGAGCTTTTGTGCCTCGTAATTAATATTCTAACCCTCCTTGTCCTCTTAACAATAGATGGATTAATTGTCATTATTTACTAAAGAAAGAGACAGGTCTGTTGTTGACTCTTAGGCAAACTTAGAATCTTGTAAGACCACCAGCCCATTTTTCGCGTCAAAAATATTGTTAAGACCACCAGCCCAGCCCACTAATGAGCCGCAAGTCCACTAGCAAAAAGACTAATTAAATATGTTTACAAAATTGAGTTACAAAAGTTTGTATCTTTAATGAAGGAAGACGCTACCTTGCAATACACTTATCTTTAAGACATTTGAGCAAAAGGATACCGAACAAAAAAAATATAATAATAATAGCACCTTCGGAAAAAGAAAGAAAAAAATATCTTACATATTCACTAAACTCCACAAAACTTGCATATTATAGCGGTACAAATAATTCTCTAGTGAAAATATTCTCATTTTAATTAAGGATGCCACTAATAAATTTAAAAAAAAATACAGATTTCAATATATTAATAAACAAAAAAAAGGGTCTCTAATGCATTAAAATCAGTATTTTTTTAATATTTTAATGACATCCTCACTTTAACAAACAAAGTGAGGATGTCCTCGTTAAAAAAGGTCTTTGATAGCTACATATATGGCTGGTGAGAAGGCTGCAATCCACTACCTGCATAACAGTTATAATTAGCTGGAGCCGCATTGTATGAGTTCGGAGCAACCCTATCATCTTGGGGATAGTAGTATAATCTTTGATCATTTATTTGTTGAGCGTATGCAGACTGACCAGGAACTTGATAATCATAATGATTTGAAGCAGCCTGATGATACCTTGCTGGCATTGCTCCATAAGCAGTCCTGTCAGCATAAACAGGTGGAGCCTGCCTGCTGGAAGCAGCATTGCCACCAGAAGCACGGAATCCACGATATCCTCCGTTGGCTCTGTGCTTCTTGGACTGTTGATGTTTACTAAAATCTCTACCCCTCTTCTTATCAGATTTGGACCTCTCCAGCTGAGCAACCCTTTTCTGAAGTGGATCAAGTGGGTACTCAGCTTCAAGCTTGTACCGTTCAATACAACTGATGACAGCCTTAAGAGCTGCAAGTTCTTGTGCGTTTGCATCATTCTGTACATAAACAGAAAAAAAAAAAAAAAATTTCTGAGTCCCTGTCAAGTTACAGAGTTCCTACCATGTCAATTTGCTAAAGGATGCAAAACAAACCTGTGCACCAGTAGCGCCGCCTGAATTCCCACCCTTTCCTTGTGAATTTCTCCTCAAATCCTTCAAGTACGTCTTCAGGAGGGGCACAGGAGGAAAGTTTTCAGTAAGCTGGAAAGCATGAATCAAATGTACAGCATCAATTTGCTTCGCATTGTTTACCAAAATCTCGATAATCCCTGCATAAATAATAAAGGCTTAGCAAATTCCACGTCATGTAAAGATAAACAATCCCTGTATTGCAGAATTATTATACCAAGCAGTGTAACAGATTTCTCTGAAAACACACTGCCATGCCCTATGACTGTGAGAGACATCTTATGGGAAATGCAGGTCCAGTCCCCAGACACCATCAGGTTAGATTAAAAAACACCAACCTGGTACTTTATGTGCTAACCCAAGAGAATGGCAGAGCTCAGGTGCCTGCCTGCAATGAGGAACTACAAGAACAAGCTTGCAGAGTTCTTCTTCATCAAACTCTGAAGCAATCCTAAAGGTTGCAAGAAGCTGCAAAAATGCCAGTGCTTCCAATGAATTTGCATCAGCAGCATCAATGCCCGCATTAGCCAACTTAGGCTTCCACTCATCGGCAATTGCCTTGGCTTGCTGCTTGGTTTCAGGGTTCAGAAGGTGATCAGCACCTGGGTCAATTCTTGCCAATAAGGCGGCCGTGGCTTCTATAATCATAGTACAGGATTTGCGCATACCCTGAAGGGCCGCATTCCTTTCATCCAATGGTTGGTTAGTTTCATCAGGAAGGTAAAATCCCTCCAGTAGATCCAGCACCAAATGGGCTGGTTCTGTTGCACTTTCTAATGCAACAGGAAGTTCCTCACGAATGGCATATAGATTTTTTCTATTCTCGATGATAAAATTCAGAAGCCCTTTCGCATCCATCTGCTTGCAAAATTGTGTTAGCTCTGGACGTGGCTTAACATTCACGCCTTTATCATTTTCACTCATCTCATGAGGAAAGTCCTCTTCTGGGGATTTGTTATCACCAAGAGAGCTGCTTACCTTACTGTCTTGATTGTCTCCCTCATCAACAGGATCGAAAGATGTTGGTTGATAATTTCCACGTGCATCTCCAATGGCAGCAACAGCAGCATCTTTAAGCTCCTGCACTCGATCTATGAAGTCTTGCTCTTTAGCAGCAACGGCTGCCTCTCTTTCAGCAAGCAATGCATGAGTTTTGGATTCTTTCTCCTCATATTCCTTCTCCCTAGCTTCTAGCTCTTCAGATTTTCTTTTCAGCGTTGTCTCAAGATTGTAGAAATGTTCTTCAATCTCCTTCCACTGAACCTTGTCAAAAGGTGCATTCTTCAGGGCCTCAAGTTCAACCAGCGCCTTACCAAGCTGTTCTATCAGAGAGGAGGCAGTATCAATTTCCAAAATTTGTTCCGTACTATCCATGGTTATGAAAAGTTCCACTGCGCCAGAGCAATTCTACACAAGCCATTGGGAAATTAAAAATAAAAAAAGGGTCAATATAGACTAACAGATACAAAGCAAGTCCACCCAACAAAATATGGAGCAAAATAGTACCTCCCCTTTTTCAATTTAGAGTTAAAACCTTTTTTTGAAGCCTCTGTTAAACTTTTAGAGAGAAACTTTCAGTCAGAACAAATTACTCTCTCTCACAGTCACCTCAAAATGTTTTTGTAGAACAGTTCCCTCACAACATTTTGCTGGGTCTCTTGAGTGCTAATTTATTACAACATTAGGCAAACCAATATTTTAATCAATGATTAGATTATGACCAGTAAGCTAACAGCAAGTGAGGATTAAAATGTGCTCCATTTTTGGATGCAAACCAATTGGATCCTCCTTGGTTTCGTGATAGAACCCCTGTTGAACCTCTACTTTTAACAAATATGCAAGATGCAGAGGTAGCGTAGCTATTTGGAAAACTTTGAACATCCCACCCTATCAGTCTCTTTGCTTATTTTTTTCAATGTACATCAAGCTTTAGTACAAAAGGAAATGAAAATACCAGACACTCTCATATCAAATGTGAAAGTATTGATATTAATCTTCTCCCTTTTGGCATTATTAATGGTTAGAATCACAGTTATACATTCGAATCAAAATGAACATACATCACACCGTGGGCTTAGAATTAAATTATAAAAGAGACTTTTTTTACCCATACAACCCCTGGGAGTGTGCACGAAAAATAATTAATAGGGAAGTAGAAGTAATAAGGAAACGCAAAGAGAAATAAAATTCAGTGTCGGTGTTTGCTCCTATTTCTCCACACTTCACTCAGTTAAATCTGGCAGTTAAGAGAGAAATAGCGCATATGGTAAGCCATGCCCATGTTGAGCAGGCATAACAATGCTCGGTTGGAATTCCAGCCAAGCTTTATTAGCCTTTTCAAATATAACTAGGCATGTCAGGTAGGTAAGCTAAATATTCAGCTGGATAAAATTCAGATGCCTCTGCGGAGTCACCTAGCAACTGTAATTACCTAACTGAAAATACAGCAACAAAAAGGCACAAAGCGATAGTTGTGGTTCCACTATACTAATATTTGAAGCAATTCCTCATCACTATTTCATCTAACTAAACACAAGGAACCTAATAACCATACTGGACATAAATAAAATTAATCCTAACCTATAGAGAGGAAACCATCCGTTTGCTAAACATCAATAACACAAAACACACATCATCAAGACCAAGTAGCAAGAAAGGAAACCTTCAACACATCTCACTAAATTATATTATTTAAACAAAGCAATCAAAAGATTTCTCCTAGAACTTAATGCCAAAAAATGTTTAAATAACACAGAAACAAATTTATAACTGAACTGAATTCATGCAAAAACCAGCTATCCACCTGCCATTGGAACAACTTCCATACTTAGTCTCTAATACCCACCAAAATTCCATACAAATGCCGCACAGAGAACCATGCTCGACGAAAAATAAAAATAAAAATTAGTAAACCCTACAAATTGATTTTTTTAAAAGAGAAAATGAATAAAGGTATACAGCGTACCTCAATGCAGAGAATACAAAACCCTGGGCCTGGTGTTTGTGAAGGTTGTGGGCAGAAGAAGAAAATTAATGGGAATACGAGGAACGGTGGCTGACAATTTAGCAATTAAAAAAAAAATATTATTGTTTGAAATATATATATAGACACTGGTCACTGAAGCTTCTTTTGTTCTAGTTCTTGGACGAAGTATGAACCCTGCATCTTGATGCCCAATTTTTTCAGGAGCTTAACTTTTGCTATCCGACTGTAATAAGAGATTGTGGGCCTTTTTTGGGATTATGCTCACTCGCTTTATGATATTGTACTGAGAATAAAATGAAACTAGATTTATATTTTGGACAACAGTAACTCGCAATGTCATGATTATCCTTAATTAATGATAATATAATTAAAAAAAAAACTTATTTATCTTATCTTATAAAATTAACAAAATTACTGCTAACTTCAGAAGTAGAACTAACTGCGATCTACTGTTTAAATCAAGCGGACAAAATCATACTTTTTAATAAAATTGCTAATTGGTCTGGAATTTTAGTGGATATCATACGACATGCCATTGGTTCATTGACTTCATTCTGTACCCTCGTCGTCAGTTTCTTAGACACCTCTAAGTTACAAACTTTTAGAAATCTTATCCGCACAGAACCCTTAAAACCTTGTACGTGTTTGCCAGGTGCTCAATGCAAGCAATAGAATAACAACACACCACTCTTTCAGGATTGAATTAATGATGATGATGATGATGATGGTGATTAATAACAGAACTGCGTGAAAAGGAAAAGGCCTGAAAAGAACAGGAAAATGCCAACTGGCATAGTTAATAATTTTACTAGAAACTACTTGCACAGCTCCATTACATATTCCCGAAAGCTACATAGTTTCAATTGCATATTCAGCTGGTTTACTAGTATACAACATAAAGTAGCACACAAGTTCTTCTATTATACAGAAGCAACTACCCTATGCTGTTCCAAGTCAGCATGGAGATGTAGCCATTCAGTTCAACACTGTACATGGCTAGATCACAACTATGCATGTAACAAACATCAATGGCTACACTTACATAAGAGCCAAAAAAAATTTGTAAATGTAGTTGACAATCTCCCAGAACTGCAATAAAGTATTGCATAGTTCAAATATTCTGCTTGGCACGGCGTTAAAGAATAATTACTCAGTTCCCGGTACCAGTTTCGGATGAGCACGCCAACTAGAAAAGGTAATGCCCCGGGAAACAAGGTAAATTATAAAAGCCACATATCCAGTAGTGAAAACACCAATAACAGTAGCAATCAACACGCCATTCGCTTCAGAGGAGAAAAACTCCAGCAAAAGATACCCATTGATCAGTATCACCAGGACAGCCACAAGCCATGAAACCATCTGCAGATGGAGAGAAGTTTAAAATGAGAAAAGCATGAGTAGATATACAAATATTCACTAATGCTTAATAGATTGCTAAAAATCACAATATAAATAATAATAATGGATTAAGTGATTCTATTCTGCACTACAGAAGAAACTGGAAACCTCAGAAATTAAGCTCCACCAGGATCTGCCCGCGATAAGCTAAAGATGAACGTCCACATAGGAAGCAAATTGACCACTAGAACGATTTATATTTTGTAGCTTTAACTTTGGATAGGGCTATAGCAGTCGTCTCACTAGAATTATTTTTCCTCTCTTTCCTTAATTCTCTTTAGCAAGGTAAATAATGAGGCAGAGGAAAAAAAAAATTATGTACAGCAGAATGATAACTCATGAACAGATTGAGAACTAGGACTGCTATTGTTAAAATAATTCAACTTGTCTGTGTAGACACGAGTTGATGCCAATGGCAACACTACCAATATGATTGAGATGAAGGTAAACTATATCTATGCCGGAAAAATGCAAAATTGCTTTAATACTCAAGAAACACGCAAAATATGGACTTTAATTCAGAAAAGTTGGATACTTCAGACACACTATATTGACCAGGTAAGGCATTGAAAGAAAGAACGAGATAAAACAACAAATTCAGCAGCTACTGTTACATCTAACTAAAGCTGAAAATGAAACTCGACTATCTGCAACAGTTAGAGTAAGATGTAGAACAAAGCAATTATTAAACATACCTTTAATATAGGGCCAATTTTGAAAGTGCCCATGATATGCTCCTGGGAGACCAAATATAAAAGTGGGATAAGAGCAAAAGGGATCTGAACTGACTGTAGCACATTTAGCCATTCATTTAAAACATCTAACATGTCTTCAGAGGTATCAAAAACAAGTGCAACAATAATAGTTGGGACAATGGCACAGCTCCGTGTTATCAGTGCCCTCATCCATTTTTTCAACCTCAAATTTAGGAAACCTCCCATGATAAACTGCCCAGCATAAGTGCCGGTAATGGTGCTACTCTGTCCAGCTGCTAATAACCCAATACCCCAGATATATAAAATTGGGAAAAGTCCACCTCCGTACTTCTCTTGAAGGTACTGGCCAGCATTTACGAGGCCAATGTTATTGGCCTGTTCAGTACCATAAAACCCCTTTGCAAAAACAGTTGTAACAAAAAGATTGATCATGAATGAAACAACAAGGGCAATAGTAGACTCAATGGAATAGTATCTGAGAGCTTCTTGGACACGGCCTTTCTTACTGTTATCAATATCTCTTGATTGCACAAGAGCGGAGTGCAAAAACACATTATGAGGCATGATAATACAGCCCACAACTCCAACAGCCTGCTGTATTGTTTTGGAACTGAGTTTTGGAACCAAAATGCCTGCAACAGATAATGCATTTCACTACACATTAGATGAAATGAGCATTCTTGTTCTTATACAAATTAGAACATTAACAAAAAAATTTAAATCAGCAAAGCAGACGTCCTACCAATAAGAAGCTCAGAGCCACTTGGCTTGGTCTCACCAAACATCCAGGCAAACGAAAGTGCCATTGTTGCAATGAGAACTGCAAAAACAGCTTCCAATTTTCTGACACCATAGTTCTCAAGAAATAGAAAGATAAAACTGTATAAAGAACAATGAAAGAGAGAATCAAGTCAATACTAGTAAAAAAATGAACGAAAATCTTGTTGAAACAAAAAAAAAGGAAACATGCTCTGCTCAGTCACTGAAAAAATAAAAAAGAATCATGGAAAACTGAATTTAACATTTTGAATCCTCTTTTTAAAAAAGAGAAAGAAAGAAAAAGAAAAATGATTGATATTTTGAATACCAAAAAATTAAGTTAACGCCAAAGTTCGTTCTTTTCCGCCAGTACAAAGGCTAACAAACAAATTCATAATACATTTTATATTTTTATTATAGAATACTGAGCTTACGCCATTTCAGGGAACCGAGCAATCAGCCTTGCTGTATTTAATTAAAGTCCATCATACAGAGATAGTGACTTTAATCCTTAGTACAATGAGCATATGTAAAATAAATTCTAATCAACTGAACTAACATGCACATAAATTATTGAAACTAACATATCGACAGCCTCAAGAGAGCCAGTCCTTTTTTTTTTTTGCTTTTTTTTTGTGGGGTGGGTTTATCTTTCAAACTAAAATGTTAAAAACCAAGCTTTAAAAAGTTTAAAACAAAACAAAACAAAACAAAAGACTTACCAATCGAGAGCAGTAATAACAACACCAGACCAAAGGGGCAAAATCCCATTACTCAAAATCTTAATCGCAATAGCACTCCCGATAACCTCCTGAATATCAGACCCAATGAGCGCCAGCTCAGCCATGACCCACAGCACCATGCGGGCCCACGAGGGGTACTCCTCACGACACAGCTCAGCCAAATGGCGCCCAGTCGCCACGCCCAGCCGAGCCGACAAGAGCTGAACCAGCAATCCTACAGCCGTAGCCCACAACAGCAGCCACAACAGCGAGTACCCCGCAATCGCCCCTGACTGCAGATCCCCCTCCAAGTTCCCCGGATCCAGAAATGCGATGCTCATTAAGAATCCTGGACCCGTAAACAGCCAGAGCTTCTTCCATGAAAACGGTGGCGCTGTGGACAAGTTGTCGAGGTCCCCGTCGTCGAGTCCGATTACAACGACTTTTTCGGTTGGGTCGTACGCTCTTTCTTCCCTGTCGTCTGCTAACAGCGGTAGAAGATGGTCTTGTTCCTGCTCGTGCTGCTGCGGTGGCATGGCTGTAAATCAATAAACAAAGGGAGTCTTCTTTGCTTTTCCGTCTGGTTTTATCGGTTTCTAAAGAGCTTAAGGCGAAGCAACTTGTAAAATGAGAACTAAGGCTTCGAGTGCCTTTATTTATGCTCTCCATCTATATGTTGGGTGTAATTCTTGAGTAATAACATCTCGGTCCCTTCGTTTTTATGATTTCTTAAATATAGACGTATTTCATAAATTTATTAATAGGTTTTCAACTTAGGTAGGAGAAGATAAAGTCTAAATAAAATTGTTTGACAAAATTGTTAAGGGAGAAAAAAGAGAAAAATAATATGTGTGTGTTTGTGACAAGTGAATTTTATTGTCCTCCACATTTAAACAATTTTCTTTTTTTTTTATAATACGTTCTTACAAAACTATTGTCCATATCAATAACATCGTTGTTGCTAGTAGTTTTGACTTTAAAATAACTGAAATATTATATTTTTATTTTTAATTCATACACCCACTAAGGACTAGTTTGTAATACCGTAGTTTTTTTTTAAATAATTGTTATTAGATATGCTGTAAAATTAATTAGCTGTAAAGAGAATCGATTAAATGTTTAGTAAAATTTATTTTTAAAAGTGTTGTGAGTATTTAAAGTAAATGTATGTATTTGATAAATCTTACTGTTATGACTAAATTAGATGCAATATTAAATATAATTTATAAACATGTATATAATTTTTTTTAATTGTGTACATATAATAATTGGCTAAAATAAATATTTTTATATTATTAATTTTATTTTTTGTTTTGTTATCTCAACATAATTGATAATAATAATAATAATAATCTCTTCAAAGCTAATGATTTTATTTTCTAATTAATAAGGATAATTTTTTATCTTTATAATATATATGAGAATATATATGAAATACTAATAAGTATAAAAGTCATTCTTAAAATTATGTTTTGAAAAGTTATCCTTCCTATTTTTCAAAATTTGCTTTAAAATCACTTTTGCCAAATGTAATTTCTAAAAAAAATGTATCAAACACTAAAATTAATTTTTCAAAATCACTTTTGAACTTTCAAAAGCAATCACAAACGAGCCCTACGTATCATCTTGAGCACAAAATATAATTTTAGAATACTTTTGTATAAGATTAGTAGAAGAGGAAAACAATCACTTGCATCACTTTGTCTTTTATTTTGATGACAAGAGAAAAAACAACTAAGTTGCTTCTTAAAAATCTTAATATTAGCTACATATATATATAATATGTTCCATTCGCAATTATATGAGTTTGAATTATAATACAGAACAAAATCACTATTTAATGGCCGAGATTTTTTTTTTTATCTCCGTCCAAACTTTAAAAGGAAAAAAGTACCCATCACTTAAAATCCAATTTTTAAAATACTATTTTGGACCGTATGATAGCGGTTGAGGACCTATTTGATAGAGATGGAAAACTATATTCTTATTGGAGTATATACAAACTACGGGATTCGGATGTTATTACTTCACATTTTTACTCTGCTGGGGGGTTTATTGCACGTCGTGTGATTCTCCAAATTTCGCGGTAGATCGTAACACGTGGTAATTCCTTCCGTAGACGTATTCGTAAATTTTAGTATAAGTTAGGGGTGATTACTTTTTTTTAGGAGAGTAGGATTGAATGGTCATTGACGCTTTAAGTCTAAAGATATGAATGAATTGAATATATTTAAGATAATTTGATTACGTGGGCCCACAGTCTTACATTCTTTATCCTTTGTAGCTGAGTGGAGAATTAGCGTTATCTCCAATAAATCATAATTTTGGAAGCTTTGCCCAAAAGTGAACAATATTGTATGATTTGCTCGGAAATATTGTATTGATTTAGCTTGAGGGAAAGGTTTAACATGTCTTTCTCCTTTTGACATAGTGTATAATTTTGATCGGAATTAATGATATATTTTATTGGTTGTAAAATTCACCAAAGATTTTTAATAAATCTCAAATATTAAACAGATATGCATATCAAATATTAAACTAACTACTCGTCAGCCACGTAACCTTTTGCGAAGTATGCACAAAAAAATAGACCCGTGGCTTCAATTATTGGGCAGGAAGCTTGAACATAAACTAATATCAGCCTTTTTTTGAAAAATACTGATGGTATATTGTCAAAACTAGAGATGGGGACGGTATCGGGTTCTGTAGGATAAATAAAATCCACGTGGAAACAACGACGTGGCATCAGTTGCGGCAGTGAGAGCCTTTTCAGAGTGACGAGGGAGGAGGAAGGCGCGAGGAAAGACGAGAAAGATGGTGCCAAGTGTGTGGGGACAACGAGTGGGTCGACGTCTTTGTCGTGGATGCCTCGTGGTTGCACGCACGCTCCCGCGAATCTTGTCCACTTCCTATCCCTTGACATTTGAGGGACGGCTGTAAACTTTTTAACTCATCCAATGTGTTTATTAAACAGTTTTTTCTTCCGGAGAAAAATAGAAACTAGTGGCCGATAGTGTTATGGCAACTTTAGTTCTTTGAATTTGTTTATTCTTTTCTTGGGCTCAGTTGTCATTATGTCGACACCAACCACATGAACAGTAACAATGAAAAATGGTTCCTGATCCGATTTTTTTTTTTTAATATTTTACAATATTATGTTACATATACTTAATATTCATGTATGATTAAGATTCAATTATTTTTTATTTTTTAATTATTTAATAAATTGTATTTTAAAAAATCAGATCATGAGAAATCATAAGAGAGAATTCTAACCCTCGTTTATCGGTGGGGTTCTATTGTTAATAAAGCATTTATTACCCTATAGCCACCATTGGTTATTGCCGAGACCGCCAATCCGTATCTATTCATTTGGTTTGATTGACGGCAATGGCTAACAGCAACTCGGCTTAAATGCATGCGGTGGCGTCCCCTCTCCCTTCCTCGTATTCGTAACAAGGGAAAACGACCCCCACTGTCTCCCAATTTCTACTCTAGTGTGCCGATGATAATGTTTTTATTATAGGTTTGAAGATTTGTGCGCTTGTGAATTATATTTGTGATGAGTGATGACCCGCACTTTTCTTCGATTAAAATAAATGATAATTACCTTTCTAGCTACTTTCGTACATTCATTATTATAACAAAATTTCGTATCATAATAACTACATACGCCGATTTCAAACTAAATTACTCTTAAGATAAATCAAACAAATCTAAGGCAACACAATCTATATTATCCAAAACTCCCTACAACAACTAAACACTCTGCTTGACAAAACTTTCTCCATTTCACTTCTCAACTCGCATGCATCAAACAACAATTGTCGCCAAGCATTAAAGATAAAATTCATTAACAACAAATAAATAAATAAAAAAGATCATGAAGAAATTAAGGTTAATGTTCTTAATTTTAGATTATAAAATTGAGTGAGTTTGGTACAAACAAATGTGTTTGTTATTTTTATTACAATGCAGATAGATATTTACTTGTGTGCGTCCATAAATCAAGTAAAATCCATTAAATTTTGTGTTTTACAATCTAATAGAGAAAAACCAAATCCTAGGTGATGGCCTTTGAAACACCTCTCGCAAGCGATGGCATCCATCGCCTAGATGCAACCAATGCAAACAATGATATACTAATTTTATCTCTTTCTCTCACTGTTAGTAGGTGCTTTTGGTACTCATAAGTGTATGATTAGAGGCACGCTCAACAAACTTAATCTCAGAGGCATTTTAATGAATGCATAATGTGTGATATTTTACAAAATATGATTTTTTAAAATTTTCAAATTTTCATGCCCAATGTAAAATCCATGAAGCAAATAATTTAAATAGCAATTAAGGAACAAATCCGTTCAAAATCATGAAGTATATTGTGCATGAGCAAAACAATACTTGTGCTTGTAGAATTCGTTTTCTTTGGTTTGTTTTAATTCAGTAAACAAGAGAGATATTTTAAAGCATAAAAAAATTAAGGACCTTGATTTAATTATTCGGACTGACTGGGGTGTGATTACACTAAATGTGGGGACATTTCAAATACAGCCACCCTTGTGGTACGCTAGATCGATTAGGATTTTGGCCCATATAGTTTGGTTCACCTCATGGAGTGGGGCAAAACGGATTCGAAGTAGCAAGTCCCCTTGTAGGCTCAGTTTCGGTAATGGTAATAGGCATAAAAGTAAGCAAATCCATATATTAACTGAACATCTAGCGTTAAGCAATTAGCACCCCTTTAGATTTCTTATGAAACCCCGCTTTCGTGAATTTAATCCATAATTGTTTCAAAATATTTTTGAGTTTACTGAAAAAAATTAGTTCTATCATATGTGAAGATTCAAAGATAGTAAGATACTAAGGTTCATGATTTAGAAATGCAATGCTATTAGTTTAATTAAATTTCATATTTGTTCTTTTATGTAACTTTTAGAAGCTGCTTGATTTTTTTTTTTTGACTAAATGACTTAATTGACTTAGACGACGTAATTTTATTTTTTTTGTTCTGAAATCTTAATAGGTATGAATTTATTTAAAATCTGAATACATATATTAGAATGTAATGTTTGCTTTAATTTTTTAATATCAAAATACAAGTTTTAAGTTGTTTAGTTTTCAAAAATAAAGCACATGAGATATGATGTTTTGACATATATAACCTCAAAAATATTAACAATACTTATGTTTTATTTGTTAAACACATTACAAGTTATAAATAAATTATTTGATTAGTAAAAAAATGATAATTTTTACCTTAACAAAGCATGAAAAATAAAATATATATCGAACACATGTATTTTTTAATATTAATATATGATACTTATAATGTTATTTTTATTAAATTATGATGCTTCTAATGTTATTTTTCGTATATTATATTGATATTTTTATTTTTTAATTATAATATTATTTAATCATTTGAATAAAATATTAATGTATTAAATAAAATTCAAAATCCATTATAAGAATAGTAAATATAAATACAAAGAGATGGACATATTATAAACACACTCACCTAAAGCTCTATTATGTTTAAAATTCTCATTCATAAAAAAAATTGATAATAGTTGAATACACGCGTATAACAAAAGTAAGGGATAAATAAAAAATAATAAAAGAATAATTTATATAATATGAAATAAATTTATTTCATAGGGATATTAATGAGAAAGAATATTAAAATTCCATTCAAATGTTTCACATTCAGATAAAAGTAAGAATAATTTAATTTTTTCATTTCAAACCTAAACATCTTATAATTAGACATAGGTGATAGAAAACAAACAAATTAAAAACTGTAAATTTCTCAAAATAAGTAAAATTCAGATTTTATACAGAAAACAAACAATCCCTTAATTTCAATAAGTTAAGTTATTAAATCCGTTTGCTTTTTCAACTTAATGAAAATTTTCAGTCATTAAGTTATTAAACCATTTTTTTTCATCTTTTTGCTTAATCTAAAAAGTCTGAATGATATCATTAAAAGCTATTATCTAAAATATCCTTATCTAATTAATTAATTAATTATTATCATTACCTAAATAAAATTTAATAATTATACTTTTGCTTATCTCTATAACTTGTAATAATATAATAATAGACTATTATTATTTTTATCTTTTTTTATAAATATTTCTTATATCATCATAAACTACGATAAAATTGATTAACATATACTAAATTAGAATATTAAAGAAACCTATTCAATTGAATATGATTTATGTTATGATAATATATTACCTTATTTATATTCTTTGATATATTTATTATTTGTTTACATTTATAATTTGTAAAGGCATAAATGTAAAAATATTAGTTTTCAAATTTTTTGAGTTGAAAAGATCGAACAACTTAATATTTATTTTTAAGCGATTCAGACAAAAAAATAAATATATTATTTAAATTCAGACTTTCAACTAATTAGATCTATTTAGATTTCATATAGAAAAATAAAGGCCACCTTCTACCATTAAAACAATCATTGATTAAAAAAAAGATTTTATAAAGATTTTAAATGGGAGTAAAGAGCATTACTCAAATAGTTAATATGTACTCAGACATTTAAAACGGGCTAGGCCTGGTATGAGTGGGAACCTGCTCGTCATTGCAGAAGCACGAGGATGGTCGCCGGGCATGCCATTCTTCTCATCTTCTGGCTTGGGTTACATACTTCCAGAGATTAAGATATAATGTAATTTCCGACAACATTTAGTTGTTTAACTTAATTATCAAATATACTTTTTTCTCCTTTTTTGGGTGGTTGAGGGTGGGTAGGTCCCCTTCTACTCTTCTTCCACGGAAGCTTCCCATTAGACGACTGAGTCATCTACCCATCCTCACTCAAAAACAATATCAGCCGAGCTAGAACCAGAACAATTACCTAAAAATTATATCAAGGGAATTATCTTTGTACCACCCTTCTACTCTTCTTCCACATAAGCTTCCCATTAGAGGACTAAGTCATCTACCCACCCTCACCCAAAAACAATAGCAGTCGAACTAGAACCAGAACAATTACCTAAAAATTATATCAAGAGAAATTATCTATGCACCACCTTTTTTCTGTCATATGTATATTTAACCACCACAAAATCTTAACATGTACTTTGCACCACCTTTTGTTTTTAAACTTGTATCAATCAACCACTTTGACATTAAAAATAACCATTTTACCCCTAAATAAATCAAAAGACTATTTTATTTTACAAAATTTTGAAAAATAAAAAAACTATAATTATAAGAATACCCCTAAATTCAATAAATAAAAATCAAAATCTAAGATGATAATTTTTAAATGAAATTATAATTATAAAAATAACATCTTGTAATTATAATTTTATTTAATTTTTGTAATTAAATTAAGTATAAGGAAGTTTACAAAAATTAACGTGAAGAGAAAAACTCCCTATAATTATTGTTAACTTCCCTATAATTAACATTAAGAGAAACTTCTGCATACAAATTCAAAGAAATTATGATTGCAAAAAATTAATATGATAATTTTTAAATGAAATTATAATTATAAAAAATTAACATATTGAATTTAAGATTTATTTATTTTATTAAACTTAGGGATATTCTTATAATTATAATTTTTATTTTTTAAAATTTGGTATAATAAAATGGTCTTTTAATTCATTTAGGGATAAAATAATTATTTTTTAGTGTCAAAGTGGTTGATTAATATAAACTTAAAAACAAAGGTGGTATAAAGTACGTATCAAAATTTTATAGTGGTTAGATGTAATATGACAACAGAAAGATGGTGTAAAAATAATTTCCTTTTTATCAAAATAAGTCAATGCAACACACTGTTGAACAAGATCATCCTCTTCCTATCATCGCCATAAACTACAATCGATCATTATTTTTGTCTAATTAATACATCTCCAAGTTCATCACCTCATTAAAAGTTTGAATTCATAGCTAATAACGTTGATCCAATTGACATTGACGTAATAGGAACATTTCGTCAAATAAGGAAGATTCCCTGAATACCCAAAATAGAGATAATCATAACAAATGTAAAAATATGGTGAAGGCCTTCCTGACCGACCCCCTAAACGACGAGTAAGCGTTGAAGGGGTTTTGCAATTTCAGGAATTCGTCCCCACCCCGGTAATCCATTTCTCCTACTGGCCCTATCACCCGCCAAACGCTAAATCAGCGGGAAGCTCCCATCAAAGTTCACTATGAATCTTTGGGTACCTCTAGCTCCCATCAGATTAATGGGCAGCCGCTGTTCCCATTTCCTCGCTGAGCCATCATATGCAGGCATGAGTAAAGAGAAATCCTGGCTTCAAAGTCTATTAAAATCAAAAAAGGGTGCGTGTAAGAAAATGAGGGAAAATAATGTAATGCATGCGGCAACTCTGCGGATCAATCTTCGACATACAGCAGCCTAACCAGGACTTTAATGTCTTATTTTCCAACAATGCTGCATAAGATTGTCAACAAGATTATTTCAATTGTCAACTCTTCATAATTTTGAAATGCGCTGCGGATTTGGATGACGAGAGGAGCATGGAAAATGCAAGTAACAGCGGCTGAACCCGTGAAAATGATTTGGAGTCGGGAAATTGCGGCAGCAATAGTTCATCAGATTCAGAGGACTTGCATTGTATGATGGAAAGATACGTGTAATCTGGTACGACGATTAACTGTGTCTCTGCTCAAAGTCAAAAGTATATATGTTTATTATTATTTTTTTTTTCTCTGAACCACAAGGTGGTTCTAAGTGGATCCCAACTGTGAGAGGCACCTTTAAGCTCATACCACAACCTAGACTAATCCTCGCTTGCATCGAGTCAGCCCATAAGGGGTAAAGTGCTGGCCAAAGTGGTGACTTCATACGAGAGCGGGGCTTGAACCCCTGACCTCTCTTAAGGAGTGAGAGTGCCGAACCTCTCACACCAACCAACTTTGGTTCAGCCCAAGAGCTCCTATTAATTAATTAGTTGAATCGTTTGTGGCTAAATTTAAAGGTTCCTATTAGTTGAACACAGACATTAATTACCTAGAGTAATTTGCTTTGAAATAAATTTTATTTCTTTTTAATATAACCAACTATTCATTAGTTCATTTTCAACATTTCAATTTACACATTTCCTTTTTTGATTAGTTTACCAAACGTGCATGTCGAATTATATGATAAGTGATTATGATATAATCTTAATTTACCAAACATTTTGTTAGATTATTTATAAAGTTGATTATTTCAAAATCTATCCCAAAATGGATTATTTGATAATATAAAATAATCCCAAATATACTCTAGGATTCCTATTCCTCATTTTCAAATTTGTAGGCTCCGCCCAAAATTCATTTCCATTTATTTATATTTTTAGTAAGTAAATACTATTAATTAAGAATAAGAATTATTCTCATTCTTTAGTTCAAGAAGCAAATAAATCATTAATGTATTATATAGTAAATATATAATTAATAAAGATCAAACCAATTTTAAAATGAGTCTCCGTCTTTTGGACAGGCCAGCCCATTGAAGTTTGTCTCCTAGGCTCCCTCGACAATCCACTCTAAAAGTCACAGAATTCACAAGGTTGGTCCAAAACTGAAAAATATATATACGAGATTTTAAAATTTTAATTCACAAGAGAATTCACAACGTTGGTCCAAGCTTGAGCAGGAGAGATTTTTGGTTGAATGTGGAAAAGCTTAACTTAACAGTATAACTCTCATTGGGTTTTCAGCTGATTCCAATCTGAATTTCATTTCCAATTCTTTCACTTCAACCAGCATCCTCATCTGTTAAACATAAGCCATTTTTTTTTAAAAATCAAAATATTTACTACATAAATTAATTATATTATGATTTTATCAAGAATGCAAATCTGTTGAAAAATGAAGGAAAACTGAATATATATATATATATATGAATTTAAAAGAGACATCAATTAAGAGGAGCTTGAAATATATAATACCACACATTGAAAGCATAAGATACAAGAACAAACTATTGGAAAGGAATGAACAGTCCAAGAGAGAAAGAAAGTGAAGAAAAAATTTAAGTAGTGTATTTTTTTTTTAGTTTAAAATCTAAATGGGTTTGAATTTAACTGAAGTATGAATAGGTCTGAATACATATATTTAAATGACATTTTTTTAAAAAAATTTGAATATAAGGGTTAAGTTGTTTGTTTTTCAAAAATAAAACATATATAACCTCATAAATATTAACAATACTTATATTTTATTGGTTAAACACATGAAAAGTTATAAATAAATTATTTGATTATTAAAAATAATAGATAATGTTTACCTTAACAAAGCATAAAAAATAAAATATATATCTAATACATGTGTTTTTTTACATTAATATATGTACGTATAATGTTATTTTTGGTATATTATATTGATAATTGTCCTCATTAATTACATAAGGCAATCGAGAATTGTTTAATCATTTGAATTAAAATTAATGTATTAAATAAGATTCAAAATCTATTATAAAAATAGTAAAGATAAATATAAAGAGATCGACCTATTATAAAAAACGCTCACCTAAAGTTTTATTATGTTTAAAATTCTCATTCACTTAAAAAATATTAATAGTTGAATATATGCATATAATAAAAAAAAAGAGTTGATAGAAAGTACTAAAATAATGATTTATATAATAGGAAATAATTTATTTAATAAGAGTATTAATGAGAGAGAATATTAAAGTTCCAATAAGTTGTTTTGCCATTCAGATAAAAGTTAGAATATTTAACTTTTTTCATTTATACCTATACATCTTAAAATCCGACATAAGTGATAAAAAGCAAACAAATTAAAAATTGTAAATGTTTGAAAATAAGTAAAATTCAGACTTTAGATAAAAATCAAACAACCCCTTAAAGTAATATACAAAAAAATGAGCTTCGGAAATTCTTATGTACTTCTCTCTCTTAACCAAAAAGAAGATAGAGAATAGTTAATTATTTTTAAAACTAGTAAAATGTTTCATATACATCTTTTGTTTTCCATAACAATAATTTTAATTAGTGATAAAAAATTTATTTAAAAATAGATGCCATGAGTATTTTGTTGGGTTCAAATATTCTTATACCTACTTAAAACAATAAGTTAAAACTTTTGAAAAATTTACTTTGAAAAAAGGCACACCTCCATTTTTCTTACAGCATCAATAATTTTCAAGCATTTTGGACCCAAATACCCCTAAAACTTTATCCAAAAAATAAAAACCTCAATATCCAAGCAATAGCCAAACCGATCATCTCACTTCACTCAAACCTGAAACCCAATCGCCTACTTCATCCAAACCCCAAGCCCCATCGCCCACTTTGACCAATCACACATAAGCAGCAGCTTCACTTCCAACAGTAGTTTTCTTCACTTCCAATGGTGATTTCACGCGATCTACACATTTGACAGCCTCTTTCTACAATGGCTTGGTTTCACTTCATGATATTCATCAATATTTCCATGGGTTTTGTCCATTTATTTGTTGTGTAAATTGCTTGGTCGTGTATTATTGTTGACATAAATATGTTTTAGGCATGAAAATTTCGAAATTCTTTACGATTAGGGCTTGTGAAATGGCATATACATATAGATTGCTAAACTGTGTAACTAAATGTGAAGCTTGAAGTTTGGAATTTTTGGTGAATGTTTTGAATTTTTGCTTCGAATTTGAAGCTTTTCTCCCCGTGCCGTCCAAACAGCGTGAACAAAAAGCGTGGGCGTGGGCATTAGCCTATGGTGACAACATGTTGTTATCCATAATGAAATAAGCAACAACATGCTGTCTCCCCTTTCATTACTTTCATTTTTTTTTTTAAATGAAAAAGAAAGTGCGAATATGACGAGTAGTGGGGTTTTGAGCTAAGCCTTGGCTAAACCGTGGAAATCTTTATAGCTTTAGTTATTGTCCTAGCTTAATTGTTAGATATGTCGAACAAGAAGAGATAGCTATGACAATAAAGTTCGAGCTTTAGTTATTTTGAAGATTGCTTAGGAAGAATATTGATTTACATATGATATCGCATAGAAAGACGTACTTTTAAACATTAATGAGAATTTTAATTGTCTAACATTTAAAAGTGATTCACTTTTGGAATAGAAAAAATCATTGATTGATTTTAAAATGCCCTGATTCTTTCTATTCAAGCTTACCAGGCTCCAAAATGAATTTTAGAGTCATAACAGGGAACTGACATAGTAAAACAAATGGAAGAGTTGCATAAAAAATATAGCAAACACCAAATCAAGTAATTGATAACCCTCGAAAAAACTAGGCGATAGACCGGTTGCCCATGTTTCTTGTGCTCAAGACACTTAGGCGACATGTCTGTTGCTCAGATGACAGGGACATCACCCGAGTTTTCGAGAGTTGTCATCTTGCTTGTTTCGTCTTCTCATTACTAAATTTCGACTTGGTTTTTAATCAGTATCAAGACACCATTAATTACCAACATAATGATAATAAATTATCCAAAAGTCCTTACCTAAAGTCATTCAAAATTATATGTATTTTACCATCAACAACATTACAAGTTCCAAAAAAAAGATAAATTTCAAATATGCTATAAAAAACCATTAGCATTGTTCAAATATTGTATTTTTTGGGAAGTAAAATGTAGTAACTTTTCCATTCTCATAATCTATAGAACCATCTGTCAAATTCTCTCATACTCCATCAAAATACATCTTAAGGACAATTGACTCTATTAAACTTGATGCAAGACAACAATAATACTTCAGAAATAGTACTTTGAACATTATTATTATTATATCAATTAAATAATTAATTGTTTACAAACTTGAGTTATGTGTTAGGCGACGCGGCACCAGTCACCTAACATACAATAGAATAATTTGGGCAACAATTGCCGATCACCCGAATAAGGGGTAATTGTCAGTTTGGATGACATTTGCATCGCCTGGGCGATAGACACTTGTCGGCCAAATTCTGCTTTCATCTTCAATATTGTTAAACACTCAATTTCATTGGATTTTGTCGGAATTCTTCTAATTTATGAATCTATGAACTCATATGAAAAAAGTTAAAAATTGAAGAATTAATAACCTTAACGTTTTGTTGTTCTTTACATTATTGATTGATTTTGTTGTCATTACTTAAATAAATATTCTAGTTTAATGGAACCACGTTGGGTGATATTTGGATAATAATTTTTTTTTTATCAATGTGAGATGGATAAAATGGAGAGTGTTTTGTCAGAGTGTGAAGACATATTATGGCTATTGTGTTTGGGGTTTTTAGTTGAGTTTTGTTTGTTTTAAGTTTTGCCTTGTAAATGGTTGATACTATAAGAAAAATAGAGATGTTTGTGTGTGTGTGTGTGTGTGTGTGTGTTTTGTTTTAGAAGTGAAAGTTAGAGTGTGGCTAAATGGTAAATTTTCCAAAACTCTTTTATATTGGTACTTAAAACTATAAATATGTATATTGTTTGTGACAACTTAACATATCATTGGATTTGAGTGAAAACAATATACTGAGTTGGCAATGAAAGCATGAAACACTTCCAAAACATTGTCCAAAAACTGTGTGCAACTCGACCACAGCTTTCATTGGCAAGAATCTGTTTTTCTTGGTTTCACCAAGATCTTATTTGGTATTAAAGTGGTGTAGATTTTTAGATATACCTGTTGTGGAAAAAAACTGTAAATATAAAATAAAAGTTAATAATATGCTGTAAACATAATTTTAAACAATAATTTTGTCAAAAATAGTAAAAATATTATAATTTTTTCATCATAAAAGTGGTTGATCAAATCAACTTAGTTTTCGATTTACAACACCTAATGTTTACAAACACTTTAAAATTATAACTTTTAAGATACAACTATCAACCTCAATAACAACCTACCTAAAACAATATAAATATTTCTAAAAATAAAAAAGTATTTGAATTCTATTATGGAAAATCATTTAATGATTTTTCGTTTCAAAAAATTAATTAACGCATGCATATATTTTTGAAATGTCATTCTTGATATTTTCATTTTTTTTTACTATACAAGCAGATAATTTATATAGACTACAATAATACTCTTCCTATACTCACGTGCTTTAAAATCGTGTTCATATTTGTATTTGCTTACTGCTGGTCTGAAAGATGCGGAAAAACAAATGATTATTACAAGTCAGTGTTGTATAATTCCCATTTGGCATTATCTGGATAATTGAGTCTCTGGTTTTGTGTCTTTAATAATAGCTACTTAATAGAAAATCTACACGAATTAGTTCACATATGGTAATTGAAGGACGACAACTATGAAGATAATGATAGTGTGGAAACATTAATTATTTTGTGGACCTGCTATCCTCAAACTGCATTCTATATGTTGGTTTATTAAGAGAGAAAATTAGGGTTAATTAAAAGCAAAACCCGTGTGAGTGTGAGTTTGAGGCAGAAGAAAGAAGAAAAGAAAATGGGGAGAGTTAGGCTACAAATTAAGAAAATTGAAAACAGAACATATAGGCATATTACCTTTGCCAAAAGAAAAAGTGGGCTTGTCAAGAAAGCTTATGAAATTTCAACCCTTTGTGATGTAGAGGTTGCTCTCATCATTTTTTCCCCAGCTGGAAAATTAATTCTGTTTGATGGAAAGAAAAGGTACACTTAGTTTTTTTTTTCCTTCAATATTCTAATTCGATTTATAATTCTTGATGTATATCACGCCCAAATAAGATTTCAGGATTTTTTTTTGTTCCCCCTGAAATCTTATTTGATGTCCTTTCGCTAATTTTACTCTATTTTATGATCAAGGTTGGACGAAATTCTTATGCATTTTATTGATCTTCCTCATCATCAACGTGCAGCGTAAGCAATTATTTTCAGAGGCTTATTAGTTCATTCATGATATTACTTTAAAATCCAAAATTGACTTATAAAAGTATTTAATCATTTGAAGCACATGTGATATACAATGTCTTGAGATTCCTTTTTTTTTTTTTTTTCTAATAAGATGTAGTTTCTTATGTGTAAAGTAGAATATCAAAAAAATTATGAGATAAGTCTAGAGAGGTCCTGGAGCACTGCTCTTTTTCTATTTAGTGCTTGCCATGTGCTTTATTCAACTAATCATGATAATATGTATATCCACGTGACAAGCACTAAATGGAGAAGGATAATATGATATTTTTTATAATTTTAAAAGTAAAATTGTATATACTCGCAAGGTCAAGTAATTAATTTTTATGAAATTGTTATTGTGAAAAATAATTGATCATGATACTAACTTTGATGTGTCTATTTCTTTTTTTTTTGAATTCATTTTAACTTGAATCCACTGATACTTTTTCCTGAATCACTCAATGACAAAAGGCTGCGTGATCAAGAGGTAACAAGCTCAAAACTACTGTAACATTTTAAAAATTCTAATTTGACATTTATAAGACATGTGACGTAATGTGAAATTACAATCAGATGGTCCGCCGGATTATTGCTCAGATGAGTCTTGAAGCTGAGCTCCACCACCACCTAGCTCCAACTAATTGGTTTGTCATCTGATTATTTAGTTCTTTGAATTTGTAAAATATTTTTTCGCTAATTCTTATCTTTAAAAAATTTAGCAATAACGGCGGCAGAGACCGGAAAATGAGTGTTGATTCTGAGTTAGAGGTAGGTTTCTGAGTCAATCACTTTATTTTATTTTTTATTTAATTTTAGGAAGCACTGCGGTGAAGTAGTTGATGAATATGTTTGAAATATTTCAGGAAATTGAAAATGAAATCACTAAGCTCTGTGCCGAATTGGAAGAAGTTGAGAAGCAATTGCAGTATGCATATCACTACAACCACACAGCACCATTAAGTTTCCAAGCATTATAACCTTTAATTTTGAGAATATCAATGCAAAATTGACTGTCACAGGTATTTTTTAAAAAGTCCAAGCTGTATAAAATCAGCAAGTGAGGCCGAATTTCTTGAGGGCTTCTTGGAAGAGACCTTGAAACTTGTCTATATTCGTAAGGTAAGATCTATTTATAGTTTCCACAAAATACATTTGTATATCAGATAATGCATCTTTTTAACATAATTTTACTGCTATTTTTATGTTAACTCAGCAAAATTTGGAAACTAATAACAGCATCCAAGAAACGTCTAATTCAGAGGTATGAAGTACAAAATTAAATGCAAGAAACTGGCAATCTCCCAAATTGAAATTTATCAAAAGGCATATATAATTTTTTGCTATGATTTTTTTATCATAAATAATTAAAGAAATTACATTTGACCATTTTCCTTTGCTGTGGCAATTAGAAACGGCCAATGCATTCACAAAGTGCAGCTGCCAGTGGTTTCATGATGGGAAGTTCAAATTATTGCCTGGGTAATTGGCCACAACAGTATGATGCTGGATTTCTGAATGCCAGAAATTTTTCTAATTCATCTCAATTTCAGCACTTGAGGTTCTTAATTTCTACATTCAACAAGTCAAAATTACCATCTATTTGAATATTTATTTGTTCCTCAATACTTTTATGTACCTTTTACAATATCATCGAATTTTCTGAATTATAGAAATGAGTCATCACAACCATTTGCTGAAGTGTTTCCAACTGCATTGCCGAATCTTTATGGCACTGGATTTCCAACTGGGAATATAGTGAGCAGCAGTTCTAGGCCTGAGGCTAATGGCTACATCCGCCAACTGCCGCGTGACCAATTTTTCAATAACGCTGATTTTTCTCAAGGGATGAATAATATTCAACAGGTACAACCGATTTCATTCATTTAACTAATGTTCCTGATTGACTAGCTATTTCCTTTTGACACTTAATCATATATATATGACTGGAATTGGATTGTGTTAATGTTTGCTACAGAAGTCTGTTAAGAAGTAAAATAGTTGAGTAAAACACTGAGGGTGCTTGGCACTTCCAGTGTATACTCCATTCTTTGCTGAATTCATGTCATTTGTGTATTTGATTTTTAGCTAATTGACTGAGTGGTAAATGTGAAAATAATCCAACCGAGAGAGTGTATACATCTATAAGTATCACCTCGTGACGATTACTTTCTAGATACAAATATCTATTTTAGATTGAATCTGGAAAAATTGTCATCCCTAATATAGCATTGAAGACTTCGAATAATTCAATACTTATAAAGTTGATGTACAAAGTTGTATTCTAATTAATACAATTCACCATGCAATAATAAAATGAAAAAGTAACACATGATAATTTATAACAATGTCACATCATATGACACATTAATTGAACCAATATAGCATTTTATTAGAAAAATACTAAAGATACTGAAAGAAGATAGAATGAACTATATATAATACCGCATGGAGTCATAACATTAATTGATTATTTTATATTTTTCCTCTTATACCTATGGTGTCATAGTTAATTTTGTCTTCTTTTTACTTAATTTTTCTTGTTTAAATAACAGTGATCTTATATTATCTCGACAATGTATGCGTTCAATGCTTTCTTTATTTTCATTTTTCTATTGTAAGAGAATTGATATAAAATCTGTTATTTTATTATTTTAGCACAGTTTGTCGTGCGCGCATACATGTATATTTATATATCATATCATAGGCATGTTAATTTCCAATGATAAAGGAAACTGCTTAATTAGATTACTAGTGCCGTGGATTACAATGCCTAACACTAGCAAATTGTTATCATAAAGCATATGGTTTTACCAAATTGGATGCATGGACTTCTGACGTACAATTTCAAATCTCTTAGGCTTAATTAATTAACGCAACCAGCTGTACTTCATCTTGGTCCTGATAATGCTGAGACCAAATTAATTAAATGACTACAGGGAAGGAGGGCTGCTGATCAACATGAAGAGAACAAAGTCGCCGACGCCACATTAGCCTGCCGTGGCAGTTGTTCACAGTACCGTGATCGTGGCTTGCCTTTTCCGTATTGATACCAAGGTCTTGGTCCAGGGAGACAAGGTGATCAATTCATTGTCGATAATCAAAGCTTTTAATTGTTTGCCTTAGGCGCCGCCTGATCATCATAATTATATGGTAATTGAAACAAATACTGTTGCTTTTGTGGCCTCAATTGTTGGAACTAAATAATACTTTCTAATAATGAGTTGGTCAACTCATTATTTAAAAGTTAAGTTCTGTATTTAGTATTTTTAGTCAACCTGTGTTCAGACCAAGACCATTAGATGGAAATGGTGCCAACTTTATATGCGATGACTGAATTTCTTTGTTAGGGTTTAAACTGACATGGGTGACATTCAAAGATTTACTTTAACAGGGAAATTTTCACTTTGAGGAACATTATCGCCCCCAAAGTTTCACTTTTATTCTTTAAGCAAGCACTAAAGTCACTTTAAGAAGTAAGCCAATTTAGGACCACCGGCCTTGTCATGTTAAAGCCGGATTTTGAAAGCTTTTAAGTAATTAGAAAGCTGAATTAGCATGTGATTTCCCCCGCGCTACAGCAAACACTTTTTTTTTTTTTTTTGAATTTGAGTTATCCTCGAGACCCTCGCGAAGTTCTTTATGGCAGTTCTAATTTTCCTACCGGCGAGAAATTGCCAAAGAGAAATCTTTATGCCTCAGACGACCAATTCTATGAAATTTTAGTTATAAATTAATGAAGTAACTTGTACGGGTGGCAAGTGATTAATTAAAATGAAATCGATCTATATGCAGTATATATTATTGTACTTGTACTTGATGTACGTAGAGACGAGAGGGAATGAGGCCTAATTTCTCTATCGCCCAGTATTTGTTTAAGGCGATAATACATGCCCTCATAATATATGCGCCTATGGTGCAAGCATATAAATTTTAGGATGAGACATTTTGTTAAAGTAAATACCACATTTTATTAGCTAAGAACTGAGCATCAATCTTTACACCAATTGAGCAAATTTTGTGATCAGGATTTCATAATTTTATCTTCGCTCACCGTGCTTCTCGTAACCTTCGTTATTACTCAGAAAAGAATAAAGAGATGTCACTGATTAAATTCCTTCAGATCCAAGTCACCTTATTGGCTTGTCATATTTTTAATTTTTGCAATTATTGGAGAATCTTTTTCTTTTATTGAATGAATTGTTTTAAAAAAAAAATATTTACTGAGTGAATAAACTTCTTTATTTATTTCATGTGAAATGAGAGGCACCGAATGAGGCTGTCATAGCCACAGGAGCAATAACCATTGCAGCACAAGTATATGTAACGTGATGTATATGATTCCAAACAAAAGAGACGTGAATAGAAACCTAGTAATAAGCGCAAGAGGTAATGAACTCGTCACTTCAAAATGAAAGCCTAATAACAACAACAAAGGAATAACTAGCATGTGCGCAAAAATCCATGCAAATAAAGCCTACAGTAGTACAAAAGAAAAATATACATTAATTAATAATTTAAAGCATCACCGGATCTAATTACAAATTTGCCAGAATTAAATACAGGACATGGAACTAAAGCTGTTCATGGCAAGCACTTCCAACCCCTTTTCCTCAACTTTCAGAAAGCTGAAAGAAAATTAAAAGAGACACGACGACGACAACGACATGCCATCGACATTCCATAGACACTTACATCACGCGCACAGGGAGATTATGTGAACTTATTGCACAAACACACACTACCATCAAATTTCAAAAGAAGCTAAAAGACGCTTTTAAAAGTTCAATTAACAACAAAGAGATGACATAGAGAGAGAGAGAGGCTGCTCCGAATCTGATCTCGGTCTCCTCAAGCTGCTAGCTGGACCTTTTTGGTTGGAACCCCAGGAAAATTTCTCTAGAAATTTCTTTATTCTATAATGCCATACATGACGCTCGTCATGGTGCAGTCCTCAACGTCGTCGTTCTGGGACCCAGTGAGGAGCAGCTGGGCTAAAATGCTTTGAGACCACCCTACCATTAAGTAGTTCCAGAATGGGAGTGAAACTAACACACCTTGGCGCTTTGTACTGATTAATTGACGCGCCCCGTGAAATGGCATAGTCCATTAGCTCCTCAAATGTCCCATTTTTCACCACCCTTATCTCTAGTGGTCCAATTGAATTATCAGCAACTCGGCCTTGTCGATACACCGAGTTCAGCGACTCTTCCACTACCAGGCAACATTGATTCAGCACCTCATCACTTGGTGAATTGGCTGCATCTTTAACAAGCAACTCCCAGAATATCACATAATGTCCTGGAATTGTCGTTGTGTCAGCATAACTTGTGTACTCAATGACGCTGGCGTTGAATTCCTTCAACAGCAAGGAAGCATTATCAATGCCCTTTTGCAGTTCAGCCTCGTCGGTTTTGTCTGAGTCAATGCTCAACAAAACATTCTTTCTTTTGACAAAACGAAATTGGGGAGCCGAGTTGTAGTATCCGGTGACAAGGAGGATGTCACCAACTCGGTAACGGTTCAGGCCAGCGTAGGTTGTGACCACAAGCTCATACTGTTTGCCAACTTGGACGTGGGCGAGATCAACAAGGCGTGGAGGTGATTCAGGAGAGAGAGGAGGAGAATTTGGGTCGTGAGGCAAGAACTCAAAGTAACCCATGTTTGGCATGATGGTGTAGGAGACCTCAGATGGTTTACACATTGGCTTCATGTTAAGGCCAAAAAAGCACTCAGAGGAAGCATACATGGTGCAAGCCAGAGGCAAGCCACCACTGTAATGATCAAGTGTGGGAATGTACTGGGCCATGGCTCCAGTGACAATCACGTCAAGATACTTTGTGTTAGGCCAAATCCTTGTTATGATACCATCCCACTCCTCTCCTGAGCATTCTTTAGTGATAAACTCTGCGAGTTCTGGGTTTGGTTTCAAGATATTTTCCATGCATTTTCTGATTGAAGGGTCAGTGACATTAGGGTTAAGGGTTCCTGCTGAGATATCATCGGCAAGTTGTTTCCAATTGAGCTGAAGAAACCTAATGGCTCTAAGGAGGCCAGAGGCAAACACTGCACCAACACGAAGCACTTCCTCGCGCATGATAAGGCCGCAGAGCATCTGAATGTACATGCTCTGGAAAGAATCAACGCAAAGAATGGCCTCGTCGGGGCTAGTGTAGACATTGAAAGGATCATATGGCCTGGTCTTGAATTGCTCACTCTTGTAGTAGCTTGTGAGCACCGGACGTGCCAATAGCCCACTGGCAGTCTTCGTTTCTGCTTTCACAAACAAGAAGTATAGGCCCTTCCCTTTGTCCAGCCCAGGCACGTAACTGTTATCAACACATTAATTAATTTATCAAGAATTAAACAATAAATATCAACTGGGTTTTAATTTCCAGGTTGTGTGTATGTGTAAATCGTAGCAAACTCAAACACGAAAACTTCAAGAGTAGAAAAAACACTCACAGGTTCATGACAGGCATGAGAAGGCTGAACAACAGCTGGCGACGATCCAGCTCTTCATGAATCGTTGGCATCAGTTTTCTTTCACCAGCTGAAGTCCCAGAACTGCAATTTAATTAAACGTATATACTAAAAGTCAGAAACAAAAATGAGAAATATATAAAGACTATATATATATATCTCGAAATATGTTCACGGCTCACCTGGTGAGGAACTCAGAGACAGGGTGAGAGGACAGGATGGCAGAGCGATCGCCATTAGCGATACGTTGGATTTCAGGCTGGAGATCTTCATAAGTAACAACAGGGACTTTGGACTTGAAAGTGTCACGGTCTGTTGCGCCATCAAGGTTGAACCGGCGGAGGTACTCAGTCTCACCGTTTCGGCTGAGTATCGCAGCCAAAACCCTCTCTTGAACCGGGTCAGCATTTCTTGTCATTTCTTCAATGAAACGAAGCGCTTTTGCATCTTTCTCACAAAGAGGTGTCCCAAGTGGGGATGGGAGAGCCGAATCAATGGCCATGATTCAGAAATTAAAGATTATTTGAGAAATTAAATTTGATTGTTTTTAACTAAAAGCTGGCTCAAGAAGAAAATTCAATAGATGGTGCGGTGTGTAGGAATTCAAGAAATTGCATGCCCTTATATAGGGGAACAATGACGAGTTTACCTTCATTCAGTAGTGCCACGTCATCGATGTCCACGTCGACAGCCGGACGATACACATACTTACCTTACATCGTAGACTACGGTATTTGGAAAGAAGCGGGTAGATCGTTTCTGGTCATAGCGACATCTCCCTGCCAAATATTTTTGTCCTAACGAGTGATTGTAGTAAACAAGGCCGACAAGCTGGGCCCATGACACGTATGAATCGCTTTAAAGACCCGACATGTCGGGTCCACGTGTGTATCCATGTCAGCAAAGGTACGTAATTGTTTGGTCCCAGGACGTCAGCCGGACCACGCGGCTCTTTCATTTTGAGCTTGTTGATCTCCGATAGCGATGGGTGCCGGCTGTGATGGCCGAATGTGAAGAGGCGGCCAAATTAACAACGCAAATTTCATGTTGCATGTAACAAGAAACCTATATTGCCTTTTGAATAAATTATCATCATTTAGCTTTAGGCATAAAATTTTGTTGTCTAATGATTTCAACAACTTGTAGTTATTTTATAATAAGATGATTGTCAGAGATAAATTAATTATTTAAAGATGAATTATGGTGCAGCAATCACGTGGATGTGATATGATATTTAATCAAAATTGATTTGGTTAGAATTTGTGTTTTGTACTTGTTCTGGTGTCGAGGATCATGGTGAACAATTTTATATGACAAGGGTAGGTGAGCTCTTGCATTTGCTTTAATTTACATCATTATACAGTTGAGTTACAAATTACACACGCACACATACACATTGTTTTCTTCACCATCTATTGAGACTGATTATATTATTATGATAATTTTGATTAAATATATATTTGGGGATTGAAAACATAGTGATTTACATTGACATTAAAGGAATCCTAAGGAAAAAGTGTATATGTGTGAGTATAATATTTAAAGTGCTGGGCAGATAGAATGAGATGCATGTGTCTCACTTGTTTACCACTCTAGCTAGCTAGCCAGTTAGGGGATGATATCTTCATTTCTTTTTATTAATTTTTCTTTTGTTACAAGAAGCTTTTTCGACAAAGAATCCAATCTTAGTTAAAAATTAAGAACAGGGATTCCAATATGAAATATGGAACTTTTTAGGTAGTTTAAATACGAGCACAGTACGTGCAAATATACTTACGCACGCAACTCAGTTTATGTGCCAAAGTTTGTATTAATTAGATTTATATGATAAAAGTAAATAATCAAATACAATATATTCGGTTTTTTTTTTCATATTTAAATTCTTACGATGGTTGTTATTTTTGTCATATGTGAATGAGATAATGTTTTTTTAAATCTTACCATATGTGCATTGCATAATTAATAATATTAATTCTTGTTATTTATGTATATCTTAATGGTTTTGATCCTTATCATATGTGAATCACATATGACAATTTGGACCTCTCAAAATGTAATTAAATTAACTAATCAAATGCAATATCTTAGATTCATTTCCAATTGACTGCATGCACTTGACAGTCATATTTCTGGGTCATTCGTGCATGCTATATTAGTTTTGCTTCTTTCCATAAATATGACTAAAAATATCAAAACGTTTATGTCATATGTTTACAAAGTAGGAGGGGTTAATTCTAGCCATTCGTGCTTGTTATATTAGTCTTGATTTTAGCAACTTATGGATTTTCATACCATTTCTATATATCATAATCGTCTAATCCTTGTCATGTGTGTTTTACATAATGATGTTGATTCACAATGATCTTTTGTGGGATTGATTGCATCAAATAAAATATATCACAAAGTGATGTAAATGTTTGATATTTATTTAAATTTAGCTCACAATCTTACAAAAGAATTAAAATTCAATTTTTTCTAATATCTGGTGTCAGATTTTGCATAATTTAATTTTCAATTGTGATACTTTAAAAACTTCAACAATAATACTACTAATACAAGTTATGTACAAATTTTATACATGCAATCTAATATAATATGTTGTATATATTATTGTAATTTTTCTAAGAGTAATTTTCAAGCAACTTTATTGGTTGACCATCAGAGTACTAATATTAGAGAATTAGGGGCTTAAAATATTCATTTGAACTTTCTCATTCCTCTAACTTAAAAGTATAAAATTAAAAATAGATAGTTTATTTTCTTTTAGCTTTTTGAAAATGTGAGATATATAAAAATGATAAAATATTCTCCAATTAATTTATGAGTTCCATATGAAGAATTAATTCAAAAAAAAAAGGATTATATACTAAAATCGGTCTAATTTAATTGTTTTTCCCCTAATTCATTGTTTTTAGGTTAAATGAATCTAATTATAAAGAGATATTTTATATTCTTCAATTGATATCCTAAGATATTTTATCCAACGTTACGTGATAATCATTCATTTTATGGTTGATGATTAAATAAGTAATTTTATAAATTATGAAATTGTATTGTTCTATAAATAAATAATGCATCACTTGGGTCCTATTTGATATTGCGGTTCAAATGTTATAAGTAGTTTATTCATAAGTTTTGACAAAAATGACACTTGAAATGTTTTTTAAAAAGTTGTTTATTTCATAATTTTCTTTATTTTGAGGGGTTTTCTTTTTATAAGCAGCTTATTAAATAAATCACCACACCTTTTTAAAATTTGTATTATAACCTTAATATTTTTAATAAAAGAAAAATTACATTTTTTTTTAATAAACCCTAATGCAAAAATAAAAGAGAATTAGACTTATGTCTATTTTGATTATTATATAATAAAATAATACTTTTGTAATAAAATTTAACAAACACGCTTTTCAAAATTACAGAAAAAATAAGAAAATAATTTACTAAACGCCAAGCTATTTTTTTAATTAGCAGCTTATTTCACTTGTACGGAATAAGCAACTTATTTTATCAATCATTGTAATCTCAAACTGACCCATAGACCGAATTGTTTTGAGATATCATGCACACAGTTCTTGTAGAGTTTTGAATTATAAATGAAACAAATTATTTTAATTTTCTCATTAATTTCTTGTTACAAACAATTATACAAACTAAAAAGGAAAAAGAAAAAGAAGCGATTGTGAAACAATTGAGAGCGATGAAAAATGGCGAGTGCGAGCCTTTGCACATATTTGTGATGGGCAACAAATCAATTCTCACATCACATGCGTCGTGTATCTCATAATATATATATAATATATTTTGTGAATTGGGGATCAATCGAGCTCTTTAGTGAAAGTAATTGGGAAAGAGAAAAGTTCTTTTAATTGTGTATAATTGGCATCTGCCATTAATTATTTGCTTCATTAAATAGGAGCAATTATTTGCTTTCTGAAGTGAAAAGAAATTGCTTTTAACAAATTATTTATAGGTGTTCGTTCATTCATAGAATGGGAGGTTGTGGATGTCCAAGTTGCAAGTTGTTGTGTTAATTAATCACTATATATAATTATAAGATATTAATTAAATGGCTCAAAAAAAAATTTATTTTAATTTATTTATTAAATCTAAATCATAAAGATTTCCGTTTAAGATCAATGATGATCTGGAACCATGCATTGCTTCTAAGATCGATCTTTACTTATTATTTGTTAAACATAAATATTCTTTTAGCGCTAAAAGAAACTACATCAAACTCACCAAGAAGTACAACTGAGATATATTTATGCCACATATATATGATTACAATAACCTGAAGGCTTATAATTAAGAATAATAAGAATGGATTTAGAAAAGATAGCTGCAAAGAGCCCTAAATCCGATAAAACGAATTCTCCTTAGGCACAGCCAATGGTGTAACAAAATGTTTGAAAGAGCAGGTTCATCATCTGAATGGCGAACTCAATAGCTCGCTCCCAAGGAAAAGACAATGACTCCGATCTAATTCTATCCGGCATATATTTAGAAAGTGGAGAAAGACATCCTACAATAATAACCGCAACAAAGTGTGGGCAAAACCCACTAAAAAGAGAAATAAAATTCCACATAAAATAAAAATAAATAAAGATAAAACTCTCACAAAAAGGAGAGAAAGACAACCATTCTATTATTGGCATGAAAAGATTGATGATTTACTCCTTCTCTCACAAAAGGAAGTGGCGGAGAAGATAGTTTTGATGGCTAGAGTTTATTATTTCGGAGAAAAAGAGAGATTTTTTTATAAAGTTATTATTGTTTTAAGAAAAAGATAAAATCATTGATCGTAATAATATCTTTGATAGAGAGGACCCTCACACTTATCCGATCAATGATGTCCTTTTCATTTTGCATTACAGCTACCATTTTTCATGTGCACGTACGGCTCTCTTAAGGGGATTATTAAAAAAAAGTCAGTTTTTTTTTTCTATTGAAGTTAATATATATCACTTATTTTTCACTGTTTTGATGATAGTCTAGATAAAATTTAAAGGAAAAGTAAGGAAAATGGGTAGTCATTTGCATAATATTTTATCTTGAAATATAAGATATATATTTATTATAAGGAAAGATGTTCAACAAAAAGTATAATAAAAATATTTTATTATTAATTTTTTACTCCCAAACTTCTATTTCTTATTTTTAGCTTTTAGATTTTTGTTTATATAATTTACTGAATTCATAATAAATATGAATAAAAGTATATTTGAAAATGAGAATAATATTGTAAAATTATTGTGGTAAGGGGATAATTAGTCATAATAAAAACAGTTGGGTAAATGATATATATTGATTTCAATAGAGAGAAAATTGACAATCTTTCATTAAAAAATTATCATATTTTCAAGTGCTATTTAAAAATGTGAATATTTTACTTAAGAAATGACTCATAAAAGTTAATAAAATAACAATCTTATTCAATAGTTAATTAATCAAAATTAAAAATTGGATTAAAAAATTAATATTAAAAATTATCTCTAATACTATCATTGAATTCTTAACTAGTGATTTTGATTTTGAATCAAACGTTTACGTATTGTTAATGGAGTAACGGACAGATCTCACGGCTCATCCAATCAAAATGATTTATGGAGACGTTTTTCTAAAATAAAATTTTCATGCGCATGGAGCCATCAACACGGCCTACGGTGCAACAGTGGCACCGTGCGACAATTGCTAATAATAATATATGAATTATGGATGTGACCCATCCTTATCCTCATAATCCTAAATTTTAATTTATCAAGAATTAATGTTGAAGCTTCAACAAAAATATAAAAATATATCTTTAAGAGATCTATTAAAGTTTTTCTTTCACTTGTTCACTTGAGTATAGAGTTCTTGTTCTGAATTTGCACATCATAAAACTAACCTTGTTTTCTCTGTTTTGTTCACGCAATTGACTTCCGGTTTACGACTACATACAAGGGAACATATTGACTATATGCCGATAAGCAATTGATTTTAACATTGTTTACTTGTCTCAACATAACTCGGTCAGAATTTGATTTTGAATTTGTAAGTCATCAGAGAAATAATCATCAAGTCCCACTCGCAAACATCCATACTCTGCAGAAGAGTTTTAGATACAGAGTCAAGTAGTTAATTTTTTAGGATTATCTAGTTGGAAGAGACTAATAAAATCAACGCCAGTCTTATAAAGGAGTCCGTTTTAAACGGGTTTAAAATTCTACCACCTCTAATGTCTTCGCTTTTGGTCATTATTTGAACGACAGGGCAAAGTTAACGTCAATTTAATGTGATTTTCGTTAGCATGATCAAATTTTAAAACACAATCCTATTTTTTTTTTTTCTTCTTCTCTTGTTTAAAATCTGAAGAATGACCTTAGTGAATACATGACGTGATAGTACAGTAGTCAGTTGTCAAAAGATAAAATAAATGAAGAATAATTTTAACCATACACAACACAAGGAGAGCTCAAAACAAGAAAGATATTTCTTCATTTCAAATTTCAGGACCTTTGATGGATCATGGAATTATTGCGGTGAACCCCAAACATTCCCGCTTGCCTAAAAGATTAAAAGAACCCCCATCATTCGTCATACTTAAAAATTTTGACTGACGGGGCGGTACATATAATAAGATTCTTATTACTCGATTAGCTTTGTCACATCCCCAGATATGTCATTAACTAAATGAATATAAGTAACCTTGTTGTTCCTCAAACAAGCAAATAAAACAAGAAAAACGCCAACCTATAATTTCTTTTTCACTCACGAAACGTGGTCCCTGTGTTAGGCATATTATATGTGGTGGAGACCAACTGGGCACTGGCTGCTGGTGCACGCACTTTTTTCCTTTATGTCTTGCATAATGCATATTGCCTAATCTGCTCTTGTAATAATTACAGTCGTACAAGTTAGGTCACTCCAACATCCGTACGCAGCAGCTACTTCATTAGTTTGTGAAGAAATTGCAATGACACTTGAACTTGAAGATGAATCGATCATCTTCTGAAACTGAATTTTCAAACTCCATGAACATTAAAATCACACACCCGTGCACTTGTCATTTTCACATGTTCTTAGACAATTGAGTAATTAATTGTGCCATCAACGAAAGGACTTACAGAGAATTTTCATCTATCTTACCCCAAAGCATGAACAATTAATGTAGTATCATATCAACTTATTTTAAATCCATCTTAAAGAAATAATAGGTAGTTAGTTTATATAAGTGTGAGAAGAAAATTTCATCTCTCGAGGTAACTTTTATTTATGAGTTAAGTTCATGATCTTTTATACATTATCAAAATCAAATTCATACATAAGTAAGATCCATATAATATTTTCACATGATAAAGACTAGTAAAAGAAAGACCACCTTATACATGACAGGGATGTTAAATAGGAAAATTATTTCATGTTGGCTGAAAATGGTTCTTGAACTAATTAGTATATAAGCTTAGGCAATCTTTAGCTCAAATCTATGTGAAAAATTGATGGTCATTTTATAATCAGGCTTACGAGCTTCTATAAAAAAATATTAATAATTCTGTGAAAAATACAAAATAACAGACACTTGCTATCATGTATATCGTTGTCTGTTAGGCCATGCAGCCTCATGAAATAATTTTCAACTTCAAAAACTTGCATTAATTTGTCATCGCTCCATCTCAATCTCTATCAATCCATGGGGAACTTTTATTTTTAACATTCATTGCATTGTACACTCCTACAAGATTTTTATAGCTAAACATAGTCGTTGTACAATAAGTATACGCTTGGCCGTTCTTACCAAATATATATTCACACTAATTACTTTCATGCATGCATTTTCTTTTCCTATTATCTTTCAGTTTTATTTCTATTCATATCATTATATTTAGTGGTGAGTTGAGTTCTTTACTTGCACGAAAAATGATGCATGCACTCGTAGATGCACCTTTGAGTAAATATTAGACCAACACTTACACTGTATCAGCATTGAAAAATTTTAAGTATAGACTCTAGACTGTAGAAGTTGAATTTTTTTTAAATTTTTCTACTAAAAAAGGCAAAAAGAAATATATGCACCCGTGACAGATTTTCGCTTGAGAATTATACGCAATATCTAGAAGAAATGGTTTAACTAGGTAGCAAATAACAATCTGACTTCCTCAAAGATACTGGACAAAAGGCATGCATCCATAGGAGCGCTGTTGCTTTCGAAGGCTTTAGTTTTGAAGAAATTCAGCATACGATAATCACTTCACGTTCGGTGATAAACCAGTATTATTATTCCTTTCATATTGGGGACCCAACTATCATGTGGGCAAATTGATATATGCATGCCCTAATTTAGTAAGATTGAACTCAATGATTTTTCATTCTTTCCTTTTCTACTTACACGACGAGCACACCGGTGGCAGGCTTTGTCGTGATCTCTCACATATAGAATGCCACCTCAATTACCACTATTTATTTTACTAGATGAACATGTACCTCTTCATGTTTATCTGTGGCTCAAAATTTATTTTCATGAGTGCATGTTTGAAATAAGTTAAAAAGCGTATCATGGAGACAATCACGCGTGCTTTGTTTCTTTTTCATTCATTCATTCATGTTAATGAGATCAATGACGTGACTCCATTTATATATCATTTAAATCATCTTGATTCATAATGATAGTTGTTTGTTTCTGTAATTGGTATTAAACGAAATTATCTGTAACTAAACCAACTATATCTAGGAGCATAGCCAATTGATTATTGCTGAGGCCTTGGGGATTTTGATGCGCACAATTTCACATATGGGTCCATCTGACAAATATTTCATTATCTTCTGAAATTTCAAAGAGATTGATACTCAATAATTGACTACTACTCTCTTTTTTAACTAGTTATATTTTAATAATTATTGTCCCACTCTGGCTAATGTTATCCTATTTATTTAATTAATAATCATATCAAATATATTTTATATCGATGGGTCATCAATTTCTCCATTAATATTTTAATTAGTTAATAAATTCAGTAATTCATCTATATTCTACAGTTATGGAACACGGATGGGTTGCACGTGAAGAATGAAGAGTGATTGTGATTTAATCCAATTATTCATGATAGACAATCAACAGATCCCCTTTATAAAGAAAACTTTATTATTACGACTTATAACGAATTAATGTATCAAGTTTCTTAATTATTATTATTTTACGTAACTAGAAGAACAACATATGACACCTAGTTTTTTTTTTTTGGGGGGGGGGGGGGTGTTGAAGAAACCTCCATGTGTTCCATAAAATTAATTGAAAATTTTTAATATTTTAGAACACATATAAATTTCTTGAATGTCAACTTTGTTGCTAGTATTTAATTAATTGAATACTTTTTTTAATCAAAATTAATTAAAAATAAAAATAAAAAATTATAGAAAAAAGTGATGGAGCTGTCATAATTTTACAAGCTACATTTCCTCTTGTTAGGTGGAGAAAAAAAATTAAAAGAATGAAACCACCTGTTGTTTGATAAAGTTATTAGTCGAAAACTCCGTGATTTCTAAAAAACATTAAAGCTCTACAATAAAAGCAAAGAGTGATAGAACATTAAATGATAATATTACGTTTGCCATGAATAAGTTTCCACAAAAAGTCAAATCTCATTTGTATGCCAAACAGACGGTGGGCATATGGCAATTGGCAAAGGCTCATCAAATAATATATCTGTTTCTCGTGTTGAGAAATGCTTTAACGCCTAGCTGGGCGATTTTCATGATGGTTGGTGATACGATGTAATTAAATCGAGAGAAATCGAAGGGCTGCAAGCTAAATTTAGCCTAAATGCGAAGGTTGGCGGTTAGGTTAGGGTTTTAGGTATCTACAGTAGTTTTAAGGCGTTTGTGCTCTTCTTGGCATGTGTAAGAGTAAAAGGATATGATAAGAACACTGATTTCAAACACCACATGGCTTGTCGTAAGAGAGATCATCATTATTCATAGGCTTTTGAGTTTTGAGGCCAATGTGTTGCATATGTGTGATGTATCTTAATTTCTTGGTCAAGGCTAACAAGATTCTTGTCTCATCTCGCACGGGTGTTTAATTAAAGAGGCAACTTCGTCCTCGTATGTAGACAAATTTTGTTTATTATGTGGAGAATTTTGCCCTCAAATTCAAATTCCAAGCATCCTATTCCGGCACGCTGATGCCTAACTTTGGTCGTGGTTAAGAAATTTCCTGTCTTACCTCACACGGCTACAACTTGATTCCTCGCAGAGACTTTTGATCAATAGCGGACAATGATATCTAGAAATTTTATTTTTAGTTCTTATTTTATTTGATATTACATTGCATATTTTATAGATAAGTGCAGCATGAACCCTCGGTTCATCTACTCAGAGAAGATCATCACATACACAATCGATACTTCTCGAAATATATAAACATGGTCAAATTAATTGTTTTCTCATAATGTATATGCTAAGTTGGTATCAAGGGTTTTAGGATGTTTGTGGGCACGGCTGTGGAAATATGGTGCAGAATCTTAAGCCCAATGAAATGAGTATGAATTGTGAGTAAGCCTTTTTACAATCCTAAAATTTCTCATAGAATCCATTTCTTAATGAAATTATCCAAATACTAAAGATAAATTAACTCATTTTTTTGTTTTGAATAATAATTTAATTAAACACTTGTATAAAATATACTTTTAAAAAATATTTTATAACAAAAGTATTTGAACTGCACTTAAATTATAAAATATACTTTTAAAAAACATAATGTTAAGTGAAGTATTTGAACAAAAGTATAAAATATACTTTTAAAAAACATTCAGACCTTTTTTTCGGCTTTCACCCTTTCGTCTCAGCATTTGAATTCTTTCTTGAACTGCACTTAAGCTCCTACTAAGTTAAATTATAACAAAAGTATAATTTTATTATATAAAATTAATTTTTTTGAATAATTTATTGTTTTGTTTTTTCTTATGCACTTAATTACACAACCTTAGATTACAGCAAAATCTGTGTTATTAATGATCTGACCCGAAAATAGCTTAAAAACTCAAATATATTGTTAATTTAGTAATTGAGTAATATGAAATATCCAATTACTTGGCCATCAATCGATGTGGCAGCTTGTTATAATAGTCACGTCAGATTAATTACTGAGACACAAATTAAGACTCGAGTAACATAATTTCGTTTGACAGCAAAGAGAAGGAAATAAAACCCTACCGAATCTCCATCATTTATTGGATGAACCGGGGAATTGGAGGCTGGATAAAGGCCCAATTGTTCATACACAGTCGGCCGGAAAAGCCCAATTGTTGGTCAAATGAATGTTGACTGCTGGTCCGTTTGCGACACTCGACAAACTTGGTAATACTGCCGTTTAAAAACTCGACGTACTTTCAGTACGATCTAAATTTTGGGATAAAATTGCAAAAATATGGCTATCAGGCTATCTTCTTCCACGCACACCTATATCTATATTAGTATCTTTGTTTCATAGATAGCGTATTACAAGAATTTCAACACGAGCAGGGAAAGGGGTTAAAAAAAGAAAAAGAAAGAGACAACATAGATACATACTGTCTTAAAATTTATCCCAACTTAAGATTCAAGTCGAGCTCGAGATTGTGCAAATCTGGTGCCGGTTTTGACGAATTATCGACATGACAGCTTCCAGGCCAAAACATATCAATAGTATCTTCAAGCATGAATGGCGTCCATGGGATCATATCAAAGCCTGTGCTGGTGGCATCGCCAAATCTTGCTACTAAATTCGGCCCCAAGGCTCCGCTGGATCTGTCAACGAGAGAGTGAGGCTGGACGCCAAGTGATCTAAGAGGGACAGAATTGAAAAGAAATCCAATTGAACTCATCATCATTCTATGATTTTGAAACCTTCTAGCAGCTTCTCTTTCCCTTTTGTGAGCATTCTGGTGACCACCTAAAGCTTGTGAACTATAAAACTTTCTCATGCAAAAGTTGCATGAGAAAACCTTGTTCCCACTTGCAGGTTTTGATCGGCGATCAGTGCTGTCCCCTGCTGCTGCTGCTGCTGCTGCTGTGAGAGCTTCATCTTTTTTAAGTCCTAAACTCAACCAATCCCCCACTTCTTTAATTCTGCTTTCACCGTTGTCATTTGCTTTCAGTTCTGCATCTAGATTGTTGCACGATGTCTGACCAGCTTCTTCCTCCTGGTAAGTCATGGGAATAATACTATTCTCCAATCAGAAGGGTATATGTAAGTTGAGTTTTTTATTGTGCTGCTCTTAAATAGGGATAGATCACTAAGGAGTTTAATGGACAGAAAGAAAAGCATTAAAAGGAAATGCAAGTGGCCTTGGATATTATTAACATCAACTCTCAATTCTATCTGGTGTTCCCACAAAGTGATGCTTGATCATTTGAGGGGAATTGCTGATGTCAACTTTTAGTATTGGTCTATATCAACACATGGATTCCATACTTTCACCTTTATAAAGAACCTTCTATGGCATCATACATGATTTCTTAACAGAAGCTTTAGCTTAACTAACATTAGAGCAATTAATAGTCCAACTATATAAATTGCAATCAATTTGCTCAGAGGCCACGCTTTAGACTACGTAACAACATTAGTGAACACGAAGTAAATTGAAGGAATGATTAATGGTGAAGGTGAGCTATAAACTCTGATGATCTAAATTCAACATGTAACTCGTAAACAATTGTACATATCAAGGATTTAGAGCAGGCCCAAGAAAACATAATTACCTACAAAAGAATCACGTTGGTTAACCATTTAAAGGCGTAAAACTTGCATCAATAAAACACTAGTATCACTAGAATAAATGGTCCCAAGCATCATGTGCTCTATTCTATTTATCCCATACCACAGTACTCAATCTTCCCATGCAGGATTTTGCAAAATTATGGACCACTCATCTATATGCTTCACAGTGTTGATCTCTCAAAGGTTGGGTTTCCTAATTTATACCAGTATAAAACAGTACAGTTGATGCTCTGTTCTCACCTCAAAAGGTCTATGAAAGATATGGTGTAGTACAAATAATATCAGATGTGGACCATTTTGGCAGTACAATAGGGTAGGCTTTACATTCACTGATTCTCAAACACCATTACTTTCTCTAGATTGCTAGGAGTTATCATTACCAAAGAATTTGTGCTCATTTAGTGAATGTTAAACTCTATTCTAGAAAGATTTATTTGAGTAGTTTCCATGAGGGCCAGGTGAAGTGACTGAGAATAATGGTGATGAAAAAGTAGCAAAGAGATGGGGTTGGTTACCGTTATTATTATTTACAAAAGCTCAGTTTCCCCGCAGACGGGATGGTGATGAAAGCAGCTTTCAGACTGAAGCTTCTTTCTTTACGATAAAATAATCGTGGTATTGGAAAGCGGAGTCAGATCTTAAACAACAGACTTTGTCTTATCAGTTAATTTCATATTACAGGTCAAATTGCTAGGAAACGGAGTTAAAATGCATAAACAAATAAGAACAAGAAATTCAGGACAATCTAGATATGCTAAACAAATACATATGCATTTCAGTAATCTAAGAGATGATTAAAATAGCATAGAAAAGGTACCAAGTCATTGATAAAATAACAGTTGTGGGGCAATCCATATGAGGACTGCCCTGTTTCAGTTCAATAAATAGCCAAAAATCTCATTGTATGCTTTGCAGTTGTTTACTGCGGCCAACAGTATTGAACTATCTTGTCCAAGCCAAAAACTATAATTGCAGTATTTCCAAACTGTCTAAAGTTTGGAACACAATTAATGAGTTAAATTGTAAAATGCAGTCCACTTCATTTGGAAATTGAAACAAAGGCATTACATGAACTCGAAAACGGAAATTACTCAAGGATGCACAACAAGGCACAGTCTTATCTAGGTATCAAATTGAAGCATCTGTTAATAAAGTTGCAAATTAGCTACAACCGTGGACGTCATTGAAGTACTGATTCCAAGGGTGTAGGCTAGCTAGCTCTAGAACCCCTTCAATTTGACAATCCCATGGTCATGAATCAATTATAAAAGCTTACTTCAAAAATTGTATTCTATATTTACAACGATTCTTGAAAAAGTAAAGCTTGAGCGAGCCTATTTTGATATAGGACTAGTTTAGGATTGCAGTTACTGATTAAATAAGTTGCTTCTGTTGTGTGGATGCAATAAGCAGCTGATTAAAAAAATCGCTTGGTGTTTGATAAATTATGTTGTTGCAATTGTTGTGAGTTTGAAAAGCACTGTACATGCATTTGGCAAATTTTATGACAAATGTGTTGTTCTAGTATATAATGACCAAAATAGACGTAAGTTTAAATTACCTTTTATTTCTTTGGAATATACTTAATGATGTTTAGACTTACTTTTTTCTTTTTAAAACACGTAAAATTACATATAGTGAAAAAGAAACTTAATAAACTTGTTATATAAAATATGATAAAATTTCTACTAATACATAATCCAAATAGAATAAAAAAGTAATATGCATTACATTCATATTAAACTTGATGCAATAAACACCGTGACTATAAAAAAAAAGATTGAATATTAAAAACCATTGTTATGAATTAATTTTAAGAGTTATGGTTAATTTTCATGTGAAATTGTTCAAAATTCAAAAAAAATTACATAATTATATGCAAACATTTTTTAATCTTATAATAGAAAGTATAAGTGAAATATTAAAAATATGAACTCATTAGATCAAAATTTTGATACTACAGAGAATATACAGTAGTTGTGGGGGTAATTTGATTGCGGTGATAATATGATATCTAATTGCTTAATATTATGGTGTACGGGAAAATAAGACAATTATTATTTTTAAATATTAAGGTTAAAATAAGAACTTTAAAAATGTATGATAGCTTATTTAATAAGTTATTTATGAAAAGTAACATTTACCTGCTTTTAAAAGTTACTGTCAAAATGAAGAAAATTATGAAATAAGCAGCATTTATAAAATTTACCGAACACTTCTTTTTTATCATAAATTATAAAATAAGTATTTTATTGAGTTTCAACCTTAATTTCAAATGAGGCCACATTCTATGGGGAGGCTAGGCTTTTAATGGGTTGATGATATGATGCGGCAATATGAAGCAAGTTTGTTCAACTTCACCAAATCCATCAAGGAAAATGACCAAATGCTGTTGCTATCATTCTTGTTCCCTTTAATCTGATTTGTAGTAATGGCGATGGTAACGAATGCAAATGGTTTCTATGTTCACTTGTCACGTTTAGCAACATTGTGAGTAGATCTTGCAAAAGAAGTTTGCTGCTGTCATTATCGTTTAAAGTCAGTTACATGGTTAGTCAACAAGAGTTGCCAAACTCCATTTATTTTTTATTTTCTATGGATAGATACCCTTGACAACACGAAAATTCAACCAAACAGATGGATCCATTATAGACTGTACCATCCCTGGCCGGACAACTTGGTTTAGTCTCTTGAATTAAAGTAAGAAATCTAATAATTGAACTTCACTAACTACAACATTGGACGAAGATTATGGCAAATGGTATCTTTTTAATCGTGGGGCGGTAGGTACAAAGAAAATAATTAGAACCTCTATACTTGAAAATTGAAATACATAGAACGAAGCAATGGCATCCAGTGCCAAGTGCATTGTGGGGCTTTTCGTTCCAGCCAACAGCCAACTAAGGGCGGCACAGCTATCTCATTCGTTGCAAGTGTTAACTCCCCACAAGATGATCGACTGACCATTTACTTTCAGAACAAGTTCTCTTAAATATATTGCTCCATAAATTATAACCCCAAGAATTAGATTGAGTAGTAGACACAGTCACACTAGTCACTCACCATATTCTGTTGCAACATGTGAAAGACCAAAACACCACGCCGTACAGAAATTGAGTGGTGCGGAACAGAGCGCCTAGCATGGTTAGCACGTGCTAGAGAATATTAGCACTTTATTAAGCATCAGCCCAAAGCGCTAACCTATATCGTTTTTTAATATATACTACCACAATTAACCATGCTTACATTTGCTATGTGTTCGATTGTGATATACATTTGTTATAAGTAGTTTCTGCTTCGGAGTTAGATGGACTCCTTCAGAAAAGGGTAATTTTCGGATACCTCCCCTGAGGTTTGCCCTTGTTACACTTAGAGAGAATGTATGCGTATATTGACATATAGCACCCCTGACCGTGAATTAGCGTTAGACTGCCGTTTGCTCTGTTTATGCAATTACAATAATGGCCTTCACTGCACAATACCATAACAGACGATATTTGTTTGCCTTGTCAACTGCTGAAGAGAGTATTTATTTGTGGTTGTTGTGCTTCCTTCTAAAGTGCTTTTTGATGCCAACAAAATCTCCCAAAGCATGACAAGAGTCATGGTGCAAGCAGCCTGCCTCTGGACAAACAAATACTCTCTTCTTCACTACTTTTGTTTCTCTCTTCAGCAACTTCCGTGGCACCTTGTGCCTTCTTCTATGCATTTGCAGGTTCTGGTCTCTTTGAAACCCATGGTTGCAGATCTCACATACATATCTGTCTGATACTAACAAGGTCTTGGGTGATAAAGATACCACCTCTGCATCCGGATCTATACGCGTGCGCTTGTATTTGTGTGTATCAAACAAAAAACAGAAAAACATAAGTTAAAACTTGCAATTCGCCTTAAAATAAATGAACCCATATACAAAAGAAAACTGAATGGGGTGCCTGCTGGTTTTCTATTTCTTTTTTTCGTGAATAACTAGAGCACCATTTTCTGAAGAGGTGAAAGGATGAGAAGAAGAAGGAGCATTAATATTGGTGTTATTTTCTAACATGGGGTTAAAATTTTGTTTGACTAGCAAAGCAATACGACAAAGTGGTGGCGATGCAGAAATAGTGACCTTTGTTTTTCAGCTTTGTTGATAAAAGAACAAAATGGGTGGAGAGGAAGCGGGGAAGAGACAAAGAAAAGAAGAAAGTGTTTTTTTTTTCACTTTAAATTCTTTTGAGAGAGAGAGAGGGAAAGGAAGCAAAAGCTCCTGCTTTCTGGCTTCGGGTAATTTTTAAAAACCTCCCGTGAAATTTGGGTTTGTTATAAGCAGATGGTGATAATTGATTTATTTGTAAAAAATTCTCTACCGTCAGTTAATTTTAATATTGACCGTTAGTTGACCGTGCAAAGACAATATTACCCTTAACAATAGTTTATAAACTAAAATAACTAAAAAAAACTAAAATTATTGGTGCGAAAAGCACAAACCCTATTTTTTAACAATTTTATCCTTGTCAATTCCAAAAATTTACAATATCATAGGTAAAGATTATGACTATTTCATTTTTAAAATTTTAATTTTATCTTTCTTGTAGGAATTTTAAGAAAATATCAATAATTTAAAGAGTATTTTTTAATTTTTTAATTTTATCTTTTTTATAGGAATTTTAAGAAAATATCAATAATTTAAAGATGGTAAAATAACTAATAATTTTGATTTTTTTTTTAGTTATTTTCGTTTATAAACTATTGTTAAGGGTAATATTGTCTTTGCACGGTCAACTAACGGTCAATGTTAAAATTAACTGACGGTAGGAGATTTTTTACAAATAAATCAATTCTCGCCATCTACTTGCAACAAATCCAAACCTCAGGGGAGGTTTTTAAAAATTACCCTTCTGGCTTCTGTTTTTGCAATTCTTATTCGTGCAATTACGTTTTTGCCCTTAACAACCAAACGTTGCTGTAACGCTGATACACGGTCAGGGTTGCTATATGTTAATATATGCATACATTCTCTTTAAGTGTAGCAAGGGCAAACCTCAGGGGAGGTATCCGAAAATTACCCTTCAGAAAACGATCTATGACACGATATTTTATCGGAAAACATGGCACGAGACGAACACAAATGGTCCGTCTCATTTTTTCTAGATGGTTTTACAATTAAAAGCGATTACGAATTTAGGAGCCCTTTGTCCATAAGTAGCTAGGGCATGGACATAAACCTGAGCATCTTATGAGAAAAGGGGAAAAATGCAAAATTGATTCCTGGAATGAATCCATCCTTCAGAAACTAATGACTCACGAACACTAAGCAGTCTTCATTTAATACATGACCAGATTTTACATTTTAGTGCTCTTATGACCACATCAGTCTCATTCATCAATTACTCAACACAATGAATGACTTACAAGCCTTTATGTTACTTCCCATGGCACAGCATGCAACAAGTGCATAATCCTCAAGAATAAAAGAAAAAGAATGCCTAAACCGCTTCATTTTATTATTTGGGTGTCAAGCAGGCTGTATCCCATATTCCAAGTTACACCATCCATACAAATACAAAACAGTGGTTTTTATACAGAATTTGAAGAGCATGGCATTTATACAGAATTTGGAAAATAAGTACATAGAAATCACAAAAACACAAATATATATTTAGCGGAGCATAAAAAGATATTGCAAATCAAAATCCTGGCAAGCCATGCCAGTTAGTCGGCATATATAAATAGTTAACATGACAGTTCTTGAATATAGACCTATATAATCTCTTAATATTTTCAAGTTACCTTCCACAAAGTCCAAAAACTACTGTGAAGTACATACTTTCAAATAAACTAGAACTACAATAAAATGAGAACTCAAATGCCTTTTACTTCAAAAGACAGTCCCCGCTTGATGTACTGCAAAATCCCATATGATGTAGCACTAGCACCTGTGTGCTGATCCAACCAAGAGTTTAGTTAAGTACCTAGAAAACATACCAATGCAAACAATTAGCTCTGCACAGACATCCCATATTGTCATCACGACACAGATATAGAGTATTACAGACGCACCCACACACACGCGGGCACCCACACACACAACTCATAAATGAATAGATAAATTTAGATTTAAAAAGGAAAATACAAGTTCAAGATCATGAAGAGAACTTTAGCAGAAATCAAGCTGAATTCAAGTCTGAAAATCATTAGAAAATGTGCAACTAAATTAACCGCACAAATATATATATAGGGAAGGTGCATTCTAAACAGCTAAGTACATTCTCAACTACATCATCGATCAACTAAAATCTCAACCATTTGACCGAAAGATTACAGAATTAAAAAGCTTTATGCAAAGGGGCAGAAGATGAAATTGTGATAAACATTTAAAGACTTGACACATAAAAATAATTTAGGATTATTATTGGTAGAAATGATTAAACAATAAAGCTAAAGATGCCGACCTTTTTTGAGATTAGAATCAACAAACAAATGGCATAAAACGAACCCTAAAATCTAGGCAGTTAAAATAGAAACAGAAACAGAAACACAGGGTACCCTGGGATAAATCGCAGAAAGCACGGGCATGGACGGAGATGTGAGAAGTGAGACGAGTGGCCGCGACCACGCCATGAAGCGGCATTAGGGACTGGGTGCATCCAATAGACCTGCCAACACTTGTCACATTAGAATGAATTCACCTAAACAAAACAAAGTGTTGTTTACGAATGAGTAGCGTAGTCCTGAGGCCTGAGGAGGGTTACCTCGTGGTGGTGGGGAGGGAGAGCCGAGAGCGGAGGCGGCTGGCGTGGACTGGTGGCGGTGAAGGGCGGATGCGAGGGAGATATGATCTAGCGCTAGACATCACCGTCCTTGCTGAAGTTCCGCAGCGCCAAGCCATTCCTTCTTGCTGCTGCCAGTTGAATTTGATGAATGATGCGTCGTCGGTTTAACTTTCAAGTCCTTCAATTTATTTTAGGCAGATGGATTTAAAGCCTATTATAAACGACAGCGTTTTCGACTCCGTTGGTCGGTCGAAGGGGAGGCGGGAGCCCCTAACTGTCTCTCACTAAGGCTGCTGGCAGCTTCAAAGAAGGCTGACTCTGAGTGATTCTGGCCCAACTTGAATGGGCCTGGGGTCGGGTAGTTATTATAACCGTTTGGAAAAATTGGAACATTATACCCATCAATTCACGATCATGATTCCAACACCATTCTCCGGCTAATTAAAAAAGGGGGTTGCTAAAAATTGTAGGGGTCAAAAATTCTATCGAGAATTTTTTAGATGAATATGAACGGATGAGGTGCCCGCTGCTAAGAAAACTCTATCAATAGAGTTGTGGAACATGTACTTTTACCCTTGGCTGGAAGGAAGGAAGCACAGTTAAAATGGTGAAAAAATTGGCATGTTATTTTATAAAGGAATATAAAGGCATTATCCATTACAAGCTATTTGCTTCCTGTTTGATAAGCTTCCACGAGCTCTCTTCTTTCTCTTGCCATAGGTGAAGAACTGTGGACGGTCAAGTCTCTACTCTTTTTATTAATTAGTAAACTGCTAAAACTTCGGAAGATACATGAAAACCGACATATGAGAAAACGAAGAATCCAAAACAGCATCAGGAACTCTTGCTGAATTTACGACCAGACAATCTCTCAGATTCATATAGTATATGGTTTATAAGTCCCCTTGCAGCACTGCAAACCACAAAGACATAATTACCTTGATTTTTGCCGGCAAAACTTAGAAAAGAAAATTTATGGGAAAATCAGATCAAATAGAGAGAAAAAAGAAAAAGAAAATCATTATTACAAAAGGACATGCTTTTCAGCCTTTTAATTTTACACAAGAACTGGAAAAAGTGGAAGAAAAAGAGAAGTATGTGACAAGAAACTGCCCAGTGTAAAAGAGAAGAGCTAAAAGATAATGCCGTGTGTTGGGAACATACATCCTTGCCATTTTAAATAATTAGAAACAGACAGAGCTGAAACTTACTCATCCTTCATCTTCTGAATCTTCTCTGGATCAGTCTCATGCTTGTTCCTTTTAAATTGCTGCCTCACCATATTAACAAGAAGCTCTGTATTATGTTTCTGCATCATTAAATGAGCAAGGTACAGAGTTAATTTCAAAAACTGCTTGGAAATGAAGAAAATTAATAAAATTCTACAAGGAAAGGCTAGTAAATGGAAACATTGCCAACCATGCAAATTATCCTTAGGAATAGAAAACAACCCCTCAGCCAGGAAAGAAGCATGGACAAAGGAGTAAAGTATGCAACAAATTCAAGCATGGTCTCATATGTCTTTAAAGGACTTCACATAATAACTTACAGTCTGGTAAATAGTACAGCATTCAACACTTGAACTGACACGATTAAATTCCCAGACAAGTTTGAGAAATGATAAAGCATGGATCACTGACCGAAGAACTTGTAACAATATGCACTTCATATATTTGCCACTCACATACCACCTAATATTTAACTTTTACCATAACAATCGTCATTCCCACAAATTCCTGAATACCTATATCACCAGTTCACACATAACTTCTGAGTCAAATGGTAACATGATCATCACTCATTATGTATTCATTTTTCTCCATTCCCTCCTAAGCCTAGGAGCTACCTCAGGTTTCAAAAGCTTGTAAAAGTTTTCCATCCAAATCTCCTGCAGATGCTTGATAAGCAAGTTGCAATTCATGACATTTAGGAGACAACCTTGCTCACTCATCTCCTTAAGAACATCCAAAGCTTCATGAATTCTCTTCTTAAATTGAAGTGCATGAATGATACAATTGCAAATTGCCACATGTTCCTCCCAAATTTCTGGAACAACCTCATTCCCATCCCAATTTTTCTTTATTGGTTAACTAAACTAAACATTTCTGACTCACACTGAGATGAAATTATATCCTTTGAAATCCTATTTGACTCATGCATGTTCTCTAACACACGCCATCCACTGAAGAAAATATTACTTGCCTTTATATCAAAACGGTCATTCTTCCTAGACTCAAAAAATGATTTGCAGCTTCAACATGCTTATACTATATAACACATTACAAAATCTTTCCTCTTATTAAAAACACTAATACAGCTCCATATCTAATAAGCAAGAATCTGTAAGTTCTCTCGTTCACAAGCTTTCAGACATTTCATCAAACAATTGAACTAACTCCTCGAAATACCACACTCTCCCAAGAACATGTAAAATCTCATTGTGAATACTGGACCCATGTGAATAATTAACTTCTCCACAGACCCATTAGAAAGATACATAAGCTTATTTCCAATCAATGGTTAATTTACAGGGAGAACATGCGTTTACCTGATGACCAATGTATTTAGCTCTTCGAAGGCACTCTCGGTAAAGCTGAAATTTTGTTCATGTAAATTAATTAATAAATAAAATATAGATTCATCCGAGAGTGCGACTATAAATAAGATGTGTTGTGATCTTAAAACCAAGGAAATGATAGATACTTAACTCTAATAACGTTGTTGGCAAGTTCAGGAGGCAACGCTGTTTGGAGAGACGGCATATTTTCCCAAGTTTTACTCTGTTCTTTCAAACTTTAGCTGAGAAAAATTAACTCAAATCATTACGTAAAAACTATTAGATCAGCAAATGATTAGTGAAGATTAAGAAGCAGATCAAACCTCCACGTCTCTACGATTAGTGGCAGCTCACACAGTGGGCGGTCGGCGAGGGAGAGAGCATGTGTTTGTGTAAAAATTGTAACCCTGTGCTAAAGGTTTTTCACTAACACGAAGCCATAACATTTGGAATTCTAACACAGAATGAAGATCAAATTCCGTAAATGCCCTCGTTAGTGCCTACTGGGTGCTGGCCCACGCACAAACAATTAAACAAAATCACAAGTTACACAAAAATTCGCAGCCTATAGGTAATAGGATGGCTCCAAGCCTTCTGAAAAGTGAAAACCCAGCAACGAGGCAACGACAGTCATGTCTATTTTCGCCACTACACAGGCTACACCGCCACCACACACGGCAGCCCACCGCCTTCCACCACCAAACAGACTCGCCGGCGTAATCTCGAACTGCAAATCAATCAGCGATGTCCTCAGAATCCACGCTGTTCTCTACCGCCATAACCTTCACACCGAGCCCCTCATTAACTTCCATCTCCTCCGCGCTTACTCCTCGCTCAACCGCCTCGACTACTCTATCACTCTCTTTCATCAAACCCATAAAAAGAATGTCTTCATTTACACGGCAATCATTCACTGTCATGCGCAGCGCAATTCTTACGAACAAGCCCTTTTCTACTACTCCCAAATGCTCATTGACAATATTGAACCGAATGCGTTCACTTTTTCGTCTGCTCTAATATCTTGTCCGTTGAAACCCGGACAAGCACTTCACTCGCAGACGGTGAAGTTCAGTTTAGATAAGGATTTATACGTGAGCACAAGTCTAGTTGATTTGTATGCAAGGGGAGGTGACGTTTTGTCCGCGGAGAAACTGTTTGCAACTATGCCTCAGAGGAGTTTGGTTTCTCTAACAACGATGTTGACTTGTTACGCGAAACAAGGGGAGGTTGCTGCAGCGAGAGTGTTGTTTGACGACATGGAAGAAAAGGATGTTGTTTGTTGGAACGTGATGATTGATGGGTATGCACAACACGGGTTGGCTAATGAGGCTTTAGTGTTGTTTAGACGAATGTTGGCGGAAAAAGTGGAGCCTAATGAAGTGACTGCTGTGGCTGTGTTATCTGCTTGTGGGCAGATTGGTGCTTTGGAGTCTGGTAGGTGGATTCATTCGTATATTGAGAATAGCAGGAATATAAAGGTTAATGTTCAAGTGGGTACTGCTCTTATCAATATGTACAGTAAATGTGGCAGCTTAAAGGATGCACGTCTGGTTTTTGATCGGGTTAATGACAAAGATGTTGTTGTTTGGAATTCAATGATTGTAGGATATGCAATGCATGGATTTGGTAAAGATGCATTACAATTGTTCAATGAAATGTGTAGGATTAGACTGAAGCCTAGTGATATAACCTTTATCGGTCTTCTTAGTGCCTGTGCTCATGCTGGTTTGGTTAATGAGGGAAGGAGATTTTTCAATACAATGAAAGATGAGTACGCAATTGAACCAAAAGTTGAACATTATGGTTGCATGGTGAATCTTCTTAGTCGTGCCGGGCAAATAGAAGAAGCATACAAGCTTGTTATGGATATGAAGATTGAACCGGATTCAGTTTTGTTGGGGACTTTGCTTGGAGCTTGTAGGCTTCATGGTAATATTGCTTTAGGAGAGAAAATTGCAGAGTATCTTATTAGCCAAAATCTTGCAAATTCGGGGACATATGTTCTTCTGTCCAACATCTATGCTGCAATTGGTAACTGGGACGGAGTGGCAAGGGTGAGGACCTTGATGAAGGAGAAAGGAGTGCAGAAGGAGCCCGGTTGTAGCTCAATCGAATTGAGCAACAAAGTACATGAGTTCCTTGCTGGAGATTTGAGGCATCCAAAGAGCAAAGAGATCTATATGATGTTGGAGGAGATCAATGGTTGGCTTAAGGCAGAGGGTTACATACTGCAGACGCAGATTGTGTTGCATGATATTGGGGAGAAGCAGAAACAAAACTCCCTTGAAGTTCACAGTGAGAAACTGGCCGTTGCTTTTGGACTAATTAGTACTCAACCAGGTACTTCAATAAAGATTGTGAAGAACCTCCGCGTTTGTCCTGATTGTCACGCTGTGTTCAAACTTATCTCGAAGTTCACAGGACGTAAGATCATGATGAGGGATAGAAACCGATTTCACCACTTTGTGAATGGTACTTGTTCTTGCGGAGATTATTGGTGATTCTAACGAAGCCCTATTTTACTCTTAATACCATGTCTATACTTTATGTTGTGAAGTCATTATTCAACTAACGAAGTATTGAGATTTGAGGTAAACGGATCCGATGTTGATACGAGCTTGTCCCGAGCACCGGATCAATGGTCAGCAATTGCTAAGGACCCACATAAAACAATTGCTGACCATTGATCCGGTGCTCAAAACAAGCTCAGATCATATGACATATAATTTCTTTAATTCTTTCAACTAATTCATACCATTTAAACTCAAATTATACAAGCTACCACTAAACTTGGGACGAGAAGACAAAGAAGAAAAGGATTTAAAAGAACACCGAGTCATAAGTTAATGAAATCCGCACAAATAATTCTGTACACAATTTGTTACCAATTCATACCCTAAAGGACAACATCCCGTTGACAACTAAGTGAGCCGTCACTTGAAACTTACAACAAATCAGAATTAATAATTAATGCCTACACCTAATCTACTAGGCAATGTAAAATCTACCCAATAGTTATAAGACTGAATGTTAAAGAAGCAGGAACAGCTTCCCACATTTCCAACAAGGTTGGAGGACATCTGAGTCCCAACATCATTGAGATCTTCACATTCTGAAGTCCAAAACACAAACTGTATGGTTGGCGAAACAGGCAGCAATCTTGTCACCTTCCTTATTCCAACATACTTCAAATATACCGCCATTGCCAGTGTACGTCTTCACAATCTTTCCTTCCTTCAGTGACCAGATGTGCATGGATTTATCAAGAGATCCACTTGCTAAATACTCCCCATTAGGGCTAAATGCGAGCGAGTACACAGGTTCCCTGATGATTTAATATCCACGCATTTGTTAGAAACAACCACAATCATCATTCATCAGAAAACAAGGAAAGTGGGCTAAAGAGATTTGGATCCAAGACTTAAACAAATCCAAATTGCTTGTGATTTCATCTCAAAAGAACCAGTAGAACTAAAGTAATGACTTATTCCATTATCAACGTTTATAAGACCTATTATTGATAATAAAAACATTATTGATTACCAATCTCCCTAGTTGCTCACATACAAAGAAGCCATAAGTTAATGTACCTGTGTCCATTCAAACTGTAGAGGAGTTTCCCTAGCTCTACATCCCAAAGCTTTACTGTAGAGTCGAAAGAAGCACTGCATAAAAACAAAACTATAGCATGTAAGAAATACAATTGTAATAATAAAATATTGCACCTCTAGTTATATTTTAATATGTGTGTGCACGTTTTATATAACTAATACTATATACGTATAACAATGTCAACATCTCCACATTGGAAGTCTTCATTTCACTCCAAATATATGAAAAGCACGTCAGCTTTCCTCAATCAAGAGACAGCAAACTACATTTATGCAAAAGAATCAATTGCAACAGTCAGAGATTTCCAAATCAATAAATATGATTGACTTTCCAATACAAGTGCCTGCTCAGCTAACACAGATAGCACTTACTGGTAGTACGAAATTCACAAAAAAGTAGTACACACATCAGGAATACATACCCTCCTATGATTGAGAAATTTTCACACACATGCTAAAGGTAATCAAAACGGTAATAACACAACAGTGAAATTCAATGGATATAAATTATAACTAATTAAGTTTTGTACAAGCATCATCTACAGTACAATGTCAACCTACATTTTAATGATGTCAAACTACATTTTCTTCACAATTCAACGTCACTACATGCCAAATGTAGTGGTAAATTGGCTCGTTCGGTTGTTGCAAAATACTTAAAATATATAGAACAAGAGACAGCAAACTACATTTATGCAAAAGAATCAATTGCAAGAGTCAGAGATTTCCAAATCAATAAATATGATTGACTTTCCAATACAAGTGCCTGCTCAGCTAACACAGATAGCACTTACTGGTAGTACGAAATTCACAAAAAAGTAGTACACACATCAGGAATACATACCCTCCTATGATTGAGAAATTTTCACACACATGCTAAAGGTAATCAAAACGGTAATAACACAACAGTGAAATTCAATGGATATAAATTATAACTAATTAAGTTTTGTACAAACATCATCTACAGTACAATGTCAACCTACATTTTAATGATGTCAAACTACATTTTCTTCACAATTCAACGTCACTACATGCCAAATGTAGTGGTAAATTGGCTCGTTCGGTTGTTGCAAAATACTTAAAATATATAGAACATATCCAATATAAAAAGTATGGTATTAACCTCGCTAGGATCAATTGCTGGTTAGGATTATTCGTCCCTGATCCTGTAGGACTCCATCTGATAGTATATATCTCCTGCAACACAATTATTCATAATTATTACGATATAATGGTAACAATTATGCACGTGTATGAACATATGCACAAGAAATGATCGAGGAATTAACATATCAGTGGTACCTTGGAATGCTCTCTCAAATCATGAACATACTTGTCCTGCTTCATGTTCCATATCTGAAAATCCAATAAGAAAACAAACTTCAGAGAATGCTAGGAAGAGAAATTATTAGTGCCCAACTGGCCCAACTAACAACTGGAGCCAAAATACTTAATGTAACAAGGCTCCCCTTTATGAAAACAGAATGGTTGGCAGTGAAAAAATGAACTACATCATGTAGCCAAATGAAAATTATTAGTTAAGGAGAAATGTAGCAGAAATAACCTTGGCAGTGACGTCATCTGAGCAAGAGGCCAACAACGAACCTGTTGGATCCCATTTAACACAGTTAACCTCACCCTGAAATTGCAGAGTTCAAAAGATTAGCTTAAAAAGCATCACATGGTTTCAATATGAATATTTTGGCCTACAAAGGTTTAATACTTTTCAGACATTCAACATAATTGTAGTTTAACATCAGCATTTCAACAAAAGAATTTGTCAGTGAGCGAGTTAAAACATCTACACTCCAGTGAGTAAAAATGTTCCCAATAGGAAGGCTCGCACAATGCAAAATATGTTTTATCTGTTTTGATCTGATGAAAACATTGATCCACCAGAAACAATAGAACACCAGTTAGGAACCATTTAATCTAAAGAAAAAATGCCCAAGCCATTGTATCTGAATGCTCCAATCAAGCCTTTGTACCTGCCAACCTTTATTTGCTTAACCAACCCAATTATTACATAGAAAATTAACTCAATTTTTAGTTTACTGCATAGACAAACCATTGTCTATATATAAACATATATAAACATAGTGATATCATTTCCTTTTTTTAGTCGTTCTCTTTTCTTTCGTATAGTAACAGAAACTTGCATTAGTTGCAAACAGAATTATAAAATGGAGAACAAACTGTCCACAGAAGCAGACAATCCCTAAAACATGCTTGTGCATACCATACATGACATTGTCTATTAGTGTAGTAATGACACAAGATTGGTAGCAAGGCAGCTAACCAGAACCACACAATTGGGTTTTAGCTTCAGACACACGCACCATCTTTGAATTGGGCATTCCAGAGAGATTGAATTTGAAATAAAGCAAACCACAAATTTGACAACTCTACTTGAAGAGGAAAAGCAGAATAGATTACAATATCACTTCAGTAACGACATTGAAGTTTTAAGACAGAATAATGATGGGTAGAATGCAAGATCAAACCTGATGCCCTGCAAAAGTTTTAATAGGGCGGTTTTCCCCAATTTTACACACATATATCATGTTGTCTGTCGAGCTTGTGGCAAATGAAACATTATTGCGCCAGTCAACATCAAGCGTTGGACCTAAAAAGAACAAATTATGAAGGTTTAATCCCGACACAAATGAGTGTAATGCCGATATACATCATGGACACTCAAAGTGTAGTCAAACAGCGTACCTGAATGAAATTCAAATTGCTGTTTCCATTCCTCTGTCTTCACATCCCATACTATTGCAGTTTTATCACAGCTTCCGGTGAGAAGGTAATCACCCTTCTTGTTCCACTTAAGGGAAAATATGGGTCCTTTATGTTTACTCAAGGTACACTTCAGATCGCCTAGATCAATTAAAAAGACAACCCATAAGGAGAGCTGCAGACTCCAAAGTAAAGGGGGAAAAAAACTAAACTAAAAGCAAGATTGACGTAACTATGAGTACTATATCACAAAGATATATTTTCTTTTATTTTGGCCAATACTTAAGTCTTAATGTTTAGAAGGAATAGATGACATGAAAAAGTAGCATCTTTGCTTCCACTTGTTTGGTAGGTAGAATGGGGACATGGAGGTAATGGAATTATACATATTCCTTTCTCATCAAATGCCGTAGGACATAAAACATAATGGTGAGGGTGGAATATAGAACGCAAAAAGAATTAAAAAGTGAAGGTGTCATCAAGCCACTTGTTTCGTCCCTAAATAACCATCTTCTCCGCACAATGGTTAAGTCATCATTATTATTGATATGAGGATGGATCTTAGGATCAGCAAAGGATTCATTACTTTGGAAACACCATGACCCACCGATGCAATATCAATAGTAAAAACATCTTACCATTTGTACTCCATATTCTTGCCTGGCCATCATATGAACCAGTCGCAAGTAATGTCCCCTCGCCCTGCACTCAGGTAAGCAAAAAATTTTGAACTCTTCCATTGCACATAAAAGAGAAAGAAAAGTATATAGTCAGGTATTGGCGCACTATCTAGGATCCCAGATGACAACTGGAAAACAATTTTCTACAGAAAGCGCAAGTAAGAGAGAGAAAGAATTTCATAAGAAGGGAGAATATTAGAACATGATGTTCAAATATCGATTAAGGAGAGCAGCAATTTATTCTCAGAAAAGCATACATCCGGTTGACAGCAAAAGTTTTGCTTTATTTTGTAAATTTTCATCATCAACTACACACCCATAGTGCCACCATTACACCAAAGAATACTGAGAATTGGAACATTGGGACCCCTTCCATCACCATAATCGAATACAAACTTAAAACATTAATTGTTGAAATAAATGTGAATAGACAATTCAAGTAATTGCTGAAAACAAATGCAAGATCAAAGACACTTAAAATAATTAAGTGCTGAAATTTACCTTTCCACAAGTAATTGAATCAAACAAGCTCTTAACTGTATGCAAGACTGACTTACTAACTTCAAAGTGAGTGTTATTCAGAATTAAATTGGCTAATTTGCTGAACTCCATTACCAGTATTTCCATTTTTGAAACATTGTTCCATCACAAAAAAAGTTGCATAATAAAATATATAACCAAATTCCTAGCAACGCAATTTCTGCAAGAAAATTGAATAAGGTAGACCAGTTTTCCTTTATTCAGCGCCAGGGATATTTCTGTGCTACAAATATTGCTTTCTAGGCAGGGATGTTTCTTATTTCATTGGAACTCATCAACTAAACTTTCTAATTATGTCTTAGGCCAAAGGGGAAAAAGGTAAGCAAACAAGTTATTTCTTGCACAATAGAATTATCAACAATAAGGCCAATTTCACGGAGTAGATACCTTGACAAAAGGTTATTGGTTCAAAGAAAATGAATATTCACAATAACTAATGCAAAGTAAACAACTGTTGTCAAAAACCTTAGGAAAAGACTGACAGAACTCACATTCCAATCAAGTGTTGTGACATCCTTGCTCTTCTCATTTGTTCTTCCTTTTACATGCTTCAGCACCAGAACATTTAAAGGACCATTTTGTGCACCACCATTGGAGGTCCCATCAGCAATTGTCCAAATACGAGCTGTCGAATCTCCCGAACTAGAAGATGAGGGAAGGATCAAATGTAAGGTGTTAGGATAATAAGGATAAAATTCTGCAACCTTTCGAAGCTAGTTGCAGGATATTACCTCGGCAGATGTGAAAATGCTCCAAAATATTGGGGATAATTACACCGTATAATTCAGGACAGTTAACAATCAAGAAATCCAACAACAAAGATTTAAATTCCAGGCCTAAATCATAAACCATTTCCAACATCAAATGGCAAGTACAAAAATTTAGACAGTTATGCTCAAATTGGCTAAAAAAGGGGTGGAAAGTAACCCATACTGAAGCTCAATTAGTAAAGGAACTCATAGGAATTTGTAAAAATATATAAGCCATGTTACATATGCAATAGAAACAGTACAAACTTTCCAATAATTCTTTAAGATTTAATTTCGTAAGCCTAATCAATACAAAAAGCACGACTTAGTATACTTGTTTTCGCTTGAGTTTTTTGGCATGAACAGCAGTGCTCTATCAATCAAAAATAACAACCCAAAAAAATTTAAATAAAGCTAAAAATTACTCCTCCGTTGCGATAGACAGAGGCACCATAGTTATCTAGTTTGAATATTTAGCAATTCAATATCCATACCATAATCTCCCCCCCCCGGGGAAAAAATGGAGCAACAGAATTAAAAAAGCCTTTATAAAAAAAGAATACCCAAACAATTAGAAATTGAAGCTGAAAATGGAAGTGTTACATATAACAGGGAGTTAATAGGACAATAAAAGAATTATTCCCACTGAAATAAGCTCATCTAGAAATAAATTACCCACCCAGATGCCAGAAGAGAACCTGCTGGACTCCATGCACATGCACAAACCTGCAAGCATGGTTACACTGTTATCCAGCATAAAGCTGAAACATAGGACAAGAAAAACCAAATAAAGAATCAAACAAAATGATGAACAGGAAAAGGCTCAAACCTCAGAAGTATGTCCTTCTAAAATTGTCACATCAGAATTTGGAATTTCAAAAGACTGAGATGCTGAGGTTGTAGCAATATCCATTGGTTCTGGCCCTATTAAACAAATACACAGATTTCATAACTATGATAGGGGAATTGAGAGTAGTTATCTTTCATAAATCATTTGTAAAATCGTCGATTACCAACTGAAAAAGGAACTCAGAATCCTTCTATGGGACAAATGTCTAGTAACTAATCTGTTCCCGAATAATTAATGCACACACAACCCTAGTTTTAGAAGCTTTTCTCATAATCACAGTGGTAAAAAATAATCAGTAACTCTTAGCAGTAGTAAGTAGATATGACCACCTTCAGTCTTTTAACTTCCCCAGACTTTCTTTTGGAGTGCTAAAATAGAGGTGTAAACTTTTAGATATATTATCCTAAAGAGACAACTCAATAATAACAAGAAGAAAATTTTAAAGGCCCCAATCAATGGACCATCCGAGCTCACAATTTATTTAGGGGTCAATCACAAAGCCGAGTAAATACTACCATTAAAAAAAAAAAAAAACTCTGAACATTTTCAGTCAAATGCAAACAAAAACACCCTTATATTTTAGGTTTTCAGACAACTATACTTTATGTAAAATGACTATGACGTTGCTCTTTAACAGACCAGTTTCTCCTTGCTGTTTAAGAATATGCTGTCTTGACCTATTACCTCACTCATCAATCACTTTCAATAGCAAGCATCTATAAATCACACATGCACTCAGTTGAAGAAAAATATAAAGAAAACAATGCGGTGAAACCACAACTATAGAGGGCAAGAAAAATGAAGAGAAAATCATTACAAGCAAACAGAAAAGATTAAAAAACCTTTTTCGCCCCGCAAGACTCCATTTTCTTCGGGTTTGGAATTAACTTTCTCTTCTTGAACAGTTAACATTTCTTTATCAGGGTGACTCTCATGCTGCTTCTCTGGCTCCTTTTCATTCTCTACCCTCTCTTTATCCCTTTCACGTTCCTTCTCTCTATCAAGTCTTTCCTTCTCTTTTACCCGCCCATGTTCTATTTCATGTCCCCTGTCAACATCAATCTCTTTATCTCTGTCACCATTTAGATTTTTCTTTTTTTCTTTCACCATTTGTCGCAGTTCACAGACATCCTTTGTTATGAGATCCATAGGTTGTAAGAATGAGAAGTCTTCATCCATGTCTACATCACTCTGGCAAGCTTAAAAAAAACACCGATCACCACAATTCTAAGATATGGAAAAAAAAAAAAAAAACACCTATAGGGACACAAGTGAATACAGAGAGTATCAAAACCGAAAGAATTGCATTCTAACATTACTCAAATTTGCTTCCATCTCCAAGTATTGAAGCCCCTTTTGTACAAATGTAATCAGAGCACGAGGTGGAACCAAATTGCCATCAATATTGCATTTGTTGATACCAGCCTCATATCCTAAAACAAAAGCCGAGTGTAGTAACCCTGCAGGAGTGAGATTTGCTACAAGTGAGAAAATACTTAAATATAATTTTCTAAAATCATGGAGAAGCCATAATTTTACAGCTCTACTAACAACTAATCATTATTGAATCATATAAATCCACTTTGCATTTAAACATTAGTAATTGATCATTATTGAATCATGGAAATTAGTCAAGACTATATTTTTAGCAATTAAGTATATTACTTCAGTGCACATCACATTATCATCATGCAAGCGCAGAGTAATTTACATCTTCACTGTTAATTGAACTAGCAATTCAGGCTTCTCTCTAAAATTTGCAAACAGTAGACGATACAATAATTTGTTAATCTTCTCTATATATTGGCCATCTGAAACCAATGAACAGGCTGAAATATAAGCTAAAGTTTTTACCATTGTAAAATATAAGCTAAAGTTTGCATAATAAATACGAAAGCCAAGCTGCCTCACTACTCTAATGAAATTCAGTGACTAATCTTCACTTCATACTAAGCGAGATTCACCGTCACGCACATATTTACACAGCAAAAAACAAAGGAATTGATGGTCACGCCATATCTGCTGCTAACGAAAACTTCAGCTTAAACCAATCAACAACAAATACAACCCCACAATCAATCAACTAAATGCATCCTGTAATAGCAAACCCTAGGGGAACATTGCCTGAAACAAACAAACGAAAATGAAAAATTATCACGGCAACATATTAATGACCCTTAAAAAAAATCATGAATGGATCTAAACACTCGTGCACGTTATTCCATAACAGTACAAAATACAAAAATCATCTCCAAGATTATACCTTTTTCTCCCAATCCAACCCTAACCTAATTCAACAGTGATTGAATAAGAGAAACCATCTAAAACAGCCAAATTAGGTTGTAGTCTTGGAAGTATAATACAAACCCTAGATAAAGAAAATCCGTCTTGCTTAAAAAAAAATCAAAATCATAACTTGAAATAAATTTTCAGAATAGATATTACCTGATTCCTGCAAGTAGCGGAAGACTAGGTAATTCAACTCTTCAGAAGTGATAGAACTCATCGTTGCACGAAATTCGTCCGAATCAATGGCTGGGATAAACGGTCAAAAAATCATGCGGTCAAGCTCCAGCAACAGTAACAGGACAAAAAGAGATTTTCGTTTTTCTTTTTTTGCTTTTTTTTTTTTCTCTCTGTGGTTTTTTATGAGTCGGGCAAAGCGTGGCCGTTGTTATATTTGCAGAGGCGAAGAGGCCTTTGAAACCGCCGTTTAGAATAGGTATGATAAAAGAGCATTTGTGCGCTCCTTTTTAAGTTCGGGCAACATTTCACTTAAAATTTGAACATAAAATTTGATGGTATCATTAAATCTTATTTGTTATTTTTAAAATCATCCTTAAATTGTGTATGGATTTAATGGTTCAAAATTTATGAAAAATTTTAAATCAAAAATTTAAGTTGAAATACCTCCTTCAATATTTTTTTTTCAATTAATGTAAGCTTATAATTGTTGTTACTCATAGAAGTAGGATTTTTGACACTCCTTATAATTTCTTATACAATCCTTTTCAATTGAAATTGCTTAAATAACAAAGACAAATTAATTCATTTCTTATTTTAAATAAAAATTCAGTTAAGCACTTAAATAAGATATTATTTTATAAAATTTTTAAATCCATCCCATTTTATAATTTTCTATTTATATTTTTTAAATTTTAATTACAAATATTTATTCTTGAGAAAATTATGAGAGTTTAGGATTGTGGAGATAAAAATTATATAATAAGAAAAAATAATTTAAAATTTTAAGACTTTTGTGGATTTTGTAAATAATAGTAAAACAAAATTTCTTTTTAGAGTAAAATTCTATGGTAAGATGATTGATTTTAATATATAGTAAATATTTCATAAATTGAAGTGGAGTATTTTAAGAAAAAAAAAATTCAAAAGGGGTGTTACAAGGAGTTTGTGGGGGTGTTAGAAGCTTCCCTCTTTGAAGAGGTCTTTCTTTTATGTTTGGGCCCAGACATTAACCAAGCATAACGAGTAATGTTTTTGTTGGACTGCAAAGAATGGAGCTTGTAACTCCCTCTTAAAAGACTTTGCCTCTTTTCAATTATACTTGTTTTAATTACCAAAAACTACTTACCTTTTTTCCTAATTTTCTCACTCCTGAAATAAAAATGGGGTCTTTTTAGTTACACTCTTGTTCTTTACCCTCTACACAAACAACGTTTCTAGATGATAAATTTGATGTAAAATAAGCCTATTCATGTTTCAGTTTAAACGTAGACTTTAAGTACGAAAATAATTAATTAATTTAGAAAGATATAAGAATTATAAATCTGTAAGGAAAAGAAAAGAAATAGAGATTATTTCAATTGAATAATTGGAGATGAGGAGTCACAAACTTATAAAAGTAGGAAAAAAATGACATGTCGATGCATTGAAAGAGTTTGCAGATAAAATAAAAATAATAAATAATGGAATGCATGGCAGAGGTGGATCCACTAGCCGCCACTAGGAAAAAGTTTCCTTTTAAAAAAAAATTAAAATCAATTGAATTCTAAATAGCCCATCAAATTTGTAGGTGGCCCCATTCTTACTTTGACTTAAAAATCAAAGCCGAAGGTCCAAAATATTTTGTTATTGAATCGTGGGTGCCAACACTTGCAATTGGAGAATGTGTTAAACAAAAAAGCAAGCTACAAGCAATCAAGCTTCTTCATTCATTCGTTATTCTTAGTGAAGAAAGCAAAAGGTGGGTCTAATTTATTTAGTTATTGTTGGGTTGGGTGGGGTCAGCAGAGTGAGTTTGTCTCTACAGCATCTTTCTATGAGGTAAGCATATCCCTTTCAGATTTTTTTTTTTCGAATTAAGTAAATAATTGAGTATTTTATTCCTTTTCACATATCAAATTTATGGCAATTTTAACTTGTATTAATATATCTCTATGCAAAATGTAATAGTTTAAGTGATTGAATTCTAGCCTTTACAAATTTTTGTGATTTTGTTTATAGTTACTAGTTATACATTAAAAATATCAATTTTAAAAAAATTTTAAGTTAAAAAAAACAATTTAACATTTATTTTTGTCGATTCATACAAAAAAAAATCATTTAGATTCAGACATTCAACTCTATTCATAATTCAGACTAATTTAAGTGTATTCAGATTTCAGACAAAAAAAACGCCACCTTAATCTTTTTTTAATTATAATAAAGTTATTTTATATAAATACTCCCTTAGATAATTATGAAATAGATAGAGGAAAGTATTTTAAAAGAAAACTAGTGATGCCACAATTTCCAAAGAGAGATGATAGTGGTCCAAAAACATGAAATAAGTCTAATTTAAAATTGTCAAAACTTCCTCATGATATTGGACAACAACCCTAATTTCTTCTTACAATCCTGACGTTTGAGATAAAGTTCATATAATATATTTACAAATGGGTCCTTGCCAACCTAAATTCCACAATTTTTGTAAGTTTAAATTTGGGCTACAAAAGTGACAATTTAATCTTGTTTGGTTCAATGAGTATGAAAATTGGTTAGAACATAGTATATAAAAGAATTATGCATATTGTTGTTATTATTATGTTTTCAGACCAAAATTGGTGAGTAAGCAAGTGTGAAACATTTACAAAAAATGAGTTCTCAAATTGGAAGAATTCAAAAAGATTGGAAGAGTATATTAAAGGTCTTAATAGTGCTCACAACAAGGCCATAAGGGATTGTGAAGTTTTAAATTAAATGAAAACAATATATTCGAATATTTTTTGACAGACATTCTAATCAAGATATAAAAAAATATAAAACTCGCTTGTTAGCATCCATTGATGTTTCTTGACTTTTTTTTGAACAGGGGCTTGCATTTCATGGTCATACTGACTCTGATAATTCAAGTAACCAAAGAAATTATCTTTAGATTATAAGATTTCCTACTAATATCAATGAATATCTCAAAATAGTTACTTTGAAGAATGCTCCTAGAAATGACATGTTCATTGCGCATTCAATTCAAAATGATAATGTGAAGGCTTGTTTTACTGAAACCACCAATACTATTATTAGAGATATAGGTGATGCATTATTTTCTATTTTGATCAATGAATCTCATGATGTATCTATGAAGGAGCATATAGTTATTGCATTATGATATGTAGATAAGAATGAATCTGTTATTGGGTGTTTTATAAGTGTTAAGTGTGTTACTAGTACCACTACAATCTTGCTCAAGGAAACTCTTTTTTCATTTATTTTTTAAGTATGGACTGAGTATATCTAGATTGCTCATGCAAAATTTTGAGGGGCTAACAACATGCAAGGAGAGTTCAATGATCTTAAAACACTTATTATGAATGAGAATGGGTGTGTTTGTTATATTTATTATTTTACTTATCAACTAAAGTTAGCTACTGTGGCTATGGCAAAGAAACACGATGAACTTAATTCTTTCTTCAATGTAATTGGTAATATTGTTATGACTTCATGTAAGTGGCCAAAATATTCTTTAAGAGAAGCAAATCAATCACTTTCAGTTGTTGAAGCACTTGAAAAAGATGATCTACCAAGTAGGCAAGGCTAAAACAAATAGGCTACATTGAAATGTTTTAATGATACACATTAGAGCTCACATTATGGTGCATTACTTTTTATAATTTTTTTTCCACATATATTTAGTGTGCTTGAGATAGTTGCAAAAGATAAGTAAAACTCTATGAATAGAGATTTCAAGCAAATTACTTAGCAGAATTTATACAATCTTTTAATTTTATACTTAGTCTATATTTGATGAGAGATATAGTTTTATTTTCAGATGAGTTTTCACAAGCACTTTAAAGAAATGAACAAGATATTGTAAAGTCTAAATGCCATTCAATTGGTTGAAATATGTAAGAAAAACTTACAAATGATGAGAGATGATAGATAAGATTATTTACTTTGTGAGATTTTTTTTTTTTGTTTGAAGCATGATATTGATGTCCCTAACATGAATAATGTGTTTTTATCGTGTGTTCAATCATGTTGTAAGGTCAAGAGATCTAAAACACACATCATTATCGAGTTGATATATTTTTTATGTTTTAGATTTACAACTTTAAGAGCTAAATAATTATTTCAATAAGATGAATACGAAATTGCTTCTTTGTTTGGTATGTCTAAGTCCAAATGACTCATTGGCTGCTTTTGATAAGGACAATTTAGCATGTTTGGCTCAATTTTATCCAAAGGAATTTTCTCCAATAAAGCTTACAGTACTTAAAACACAGTTTCAAACATACATAATAGATATGCACTATAATAGTGGGTTTACAAAATTAAAGGGAATAGGTGACCTTGCTAAAAGAATGGTTGAGAACAAAAAAGAAAAGAAAAGAAAAGATGTATCCATTAGTATATTTGTTGGTGACATTACCATTCATGCTTCCAGTTTCCATAGCCACAAAATAGAGAATATTTTCAATAATGAAATTGAAGAATGAACTTCAAAATCTGATCGGAGAAGAATGGACGAATGATAATTTGATTGTTTATGTAGAAAAATATATATTTAATAGTTTTGATAATGAGTCTATTGCACAATGTTTTCAAAACATATAACAATTGGAAAATAATTATAAATGAATTACAAAATTACACATTCAAGTTTTAGTTTTTATATCTTGTTATTATTTAATTTAACCCATGGTCAATAATTTATTTAGATCCATTGCTATATGTGGGTTTATTACAATAAATGAGAGAGAAATAGTAGATGAGTTTAATTATAATTAATGATTATCTTTGAATGTAATTCCATAATAAAGGCGGAGTTATAAGGATAATTAAAGGGTTCTAATAGCATTACTCGAATAAAAAACCATGAGGCCAACTAATAATCAAACTCCCAAATACTAGCTAAAACACCTACCATTTTTTTTTAAAGTTGGATCACTGGCATCCCTCTAAAATCCTCTCAAAACTCTTTTTTCAATAATATTTCATTTAATGTCAAAATTACCCTTATCTATAGTTTGTTAATCTTTCGATTTCCTAATATGTTCTCACTTCTAAAGTTGTTTTAGACTTTTATTATATAAATCTTTGCACAAATAATTTATGTGGGTGATAATCTTCTTAATACAAACTAATGAATCGGATTTAATATATTTGAAACTATGATGTAAACAGTTTTATTATGAGTTTGAAATAATTCCGAAGGAAAAATTATCAAAAGGAAAAAAAAAATGCCAAGATTCAAACAATTAATTTACAAAAAAAACATCATGATTTTTTAAAAAAAATTTATTTGATAATGAATTGCAAATTTAAGAAGTACTCACGAGAAAATAGAAGCCATCGGAACTAATAAAGCAGAAGCAAATGCATAGTATAATAACATACTAGAAAAAGTCATTAGAGGCGTGCAAGATGGCATGACTACCGCTCATGAGCATTTAGAAGAAATCAAATATGAGATCATTGCACTTGAAGTAGAGTGACTAAATTTTGTTAATGATATATCTTTTGTTCCCTCGGCTAGAAGGTCCCTTCTAATAAAGCTAAAAATTAGGACAATTGATATTGTACAATAATTTTGCTTGACAAATTGGATTTTTATAATGAATAGAATGTGTTAATCAATGAATAAAATAAAAATACAGAGAATTTGAGGGAAATTTTTTAATGAGAAGAAGATAAAAGAGTTTGAAAAGAGGTAAGATACTAAAATAGATGAATTGGCAATTATCTTTGTCCTTCAATGTTATTGTAATAGAAAAGGGTTTTTAAAAATTTTTGGAGGAATGTCGATAATCCAACTCTTTTAAAAGCCCATTTGGGATTGCTTTTGAGAGGTTTAAAAATAATTTTGAAAATTTAAAAACTAATTTTAGTATTTGATACTTTTTTCAAAATCAACCCCTTTTACAGCTGATTTTGAAAAGAAGGGTTGATTTTGAAAAGTATGTAATGAATAATTTTTAGATTCGGATTTTGAGGATCAATTTTATCATTTAATACAATTACATAAATAACCTTAAAATTATTACCTAAACCAAAATTATCCTTATTTGAATTGGAAATAAAATCAATATTTAAATAAATTTTTATTGTAATTCATCAATATAAATTTATTACTATCAATTTGTTGGTCAAATTATTAATAAATTTGTTTCACTATATTATAAATTTAATTATCAATTATTTTAAAATAAAAAATAAATTATTATAAATTATTTTTTAGTAAAAATTATTATAATACACAATTAAAAATATTATACGTGTATGTTTTTACATCCATAAATAAATTTTATCATACATTATATATATTTTAGTAATTTATTTTCTCTCAGTAGTTTAACAGAAATTTACCAAACCTTCATAATTACTTTCAAAACTCACAATATTTTTAAATACAAAATTTATCAAATACTTAACTAATTTTTTTTTATAACTGATTATTTTTATAATATAAGTAACAATAATTATTTTAAAAGTTATGGACCTAAGAATGAGATAGTAAAATTTGCTTTTATCTTAAATGCTTTTTGTCTGAATCGCACGATATGATCTGCACCCGTAGCCAGCATTAGCGTTCCTATCAATCAAATATTATAAATAAAAAGATAATGCGTAACGAAAAATAATAACAATTGCAAGGACGATCGATCACTCTCATTGTGAACTTGTGATCCAACGTTGCATCGTTACCCATATTTTGTCATCATCCAAATCTTCGTTTGCGTAATCAATGACGTAACACGAAGAAAATATACGGATCCAGTCGTCAAACAAATAGGCAAAATTATTGAGTGTTTTAAGTGTATTGTTCTCTGTGTGTGTGTGTTTTTTTTAATTATTTATAATTTACCATGGCTATATATTAATTATTTGTAATAATATTTATGTACTTACTAAAAATGAATAGATTAAGAACCTCTCTTTCTATCACATGAATTGAATCTAATAATTTAGTTATATTTATATATTATTCTAAATATTTAAACTTAAGACACACAAAGGCATTTGTGATTGCTAAATTAAACTCTTTCCAAAATTAATAAATAATCTTTCACAACTTACAAGGCCTCCGCTGATGAGTACTTATTCATTTTGGATGGCCATCGAATTATGAATCTTCCAGACTCCGGTAGGCATGAGATTAAAGGACGAATTTGAAATCTGCTTGCGGATTTTAAAATAAATAATAAGTAAAGCGATTGTCACAAAGAAATTTTTTATTTCAAGTGGGATAAAGTGATGTAAAATCACAAACGTCACGAAAATCGTGTAAGACGTGGATTGGGCGGCTACCGCACCGAACTAAATCTTACTCTACAATAACTAATAAAGTACTGGTTCCACTCGTAATTGAGTTTCCTTTAAGTGGTTTGACTGGATTTATTTTTCAATTTGAGTCGTAGAAAAGTTGCTTTTGTTAGAAAAACTTATGCCTCCCAATTTAAGCGAGAACTTCTAATTTAAATTGTGGTACGAATTTAAAGGTACCTTTTATAATTGGGGTAATTTTCAAAATACACAATGATTAAGACAAAAAAAAAAAAATCTCACTCCACAGCAGCTATTAAAACACATGGCGATCATGCACGACAGGAAAACTCAATCCAAACTTGGATCCCTCGTCTAAGCTTGTCGAGATTCAACTTTTGTCGTTATTGTCTGTATTCATTTAATTTGTGTATAAAGTAGTGGATGGTATCCACTCGCTTGGCATGCAGCCAGCATTACTAGCCAGCAAGTGAGCATGGAAAACACAGTCATCCTCTACTCAGCTCTTTTGCTCCTCTTTCTCAATATTATTATTATTGCTCTCAAGTTCTCGTATACCCGCCGCAAAAACCTTCCTCCAAGCCCGCCTTCTATTCCAATCATCGGCCACCTTCACCTCATAAAGCAGCCCATGCACCGCATCTTGCAAAGCCTCTCACAAAAATACGGCCCCATCATCTCCCTCCGCTTTGGCTCTCGCCTCGTGATAGTCGTTTCATCCTCTGAGGCTGCGGAGGAATGTTTCACCAAAAACGACATCGTCTTCGCCAACCGTCCAAAATTCCTCACCGGCAAACACCTGGGCTATAACTACACGGTTGTTACGCAGGCATCGTACGGTGAGCACTGGCGCAACCTCCGTCGCATCACCGCCATCGAAGTATTCTCATCGCACCGTCTTAGTACTTTTCTACCAAGTAGAAGAGAAGAAATCAAACGGTTACTGAAGAAACTGTTGAGTACTGGTTCACGCCAAGGGTTTTCAAAGGTGGAGCTGAAAACAGCGCTTTCGGAGCTGACATTTAATATTATGATGAGAATGGTAGCAGGGAAGCGTTACTACGGTGATGACGTGGAGGATGAAGAGGAGGCGAGGAGGTTTAGGACGATCATTAAGGAAGCTGCGGCGTATGGTGGGGCAACGAATGCAGAAGATTTCTTGCCGATCTTGAAGTGGATCGACGTTGGTGATCATAAGAAGAGGATTTTGAGGTTTAGTAGAACTACTGATGCGTTTTTGCAAGGCTTGATTGATGAGCACAGAACTAAGAAGCCAGGTTCTGAGAGCACCAATACTATGATTGATCATATGCTGGCTTTGCAAGAGTCTCAGCCCGAATACTACACCGATCAAATCATCAAAGGCCTTATACTGGTTAGTCAAACTTTAACTCGATCCATTCATCTTTTTTTTTTTCTTTTAAATTAAAACAATCAATTAATTGATTAAATTGCTGGAACAGTACTCTTTATATCAAATAAAAACTGAAAATAGAAAATAGAAGTTGATCAAGTTTTGATATCTCAAACATTAAAATTTATGCATCCACATCCTGGAGAAGTTTGTGGTTTGTGATTCATGCATGAATTAGAGCGTCTATAATAATCGCGGCTATTAATTTGTCGAGCTTATCCTTGAAAGCTTGGACCTGAACTATGCGCGCATGGACGGGTAACTTCGAACTTGAGAGTATCATGATAGTGCAAGGGTGTCGGACGTCGTCGTTTTTGAAAAAAAAATGAAATTGGATTCTAGCCTTTTGTTTGAGCCGCGATACCGAATAGCATATAATTCTCCACTAATTCTGAATAATTAAGAAATTTGTTTAAGAAGATATAAAACCAAAAGTAGAAACAAAATTTTGTTATTCGAAATTTAAAAATGAGAATAATTATATAATTTATAAATATTTTTCTAAGAACGCAATTAGTGAGAAGGTGCTTTTTGTATCATAAATTAAATTTAAGAAAAAATAATATAAGAAGAATTTGTATGTTCCCAGTTCTGAAAGTTCCAAACATCTTTAGCCAATCAAATTACTACATACCCATGTCTTCTATTGACTATTGGCAGATATATGTATACATATATATTCAAGATCTTGAGTTTTATTAAATTTCGGAAATTTTAGTCTAATAGAATAATGGTATATGGTGTAATAACTTTTCTAGATTTTAATAAAATTCAAATTTGAATTTACAATCTTGAATTGGATGATTAATAATATGCATCAGCTTAATTTATCCGATAAATAAACGAAGGGTCGAAAGCAAATTAATAAATGTGTATGCATAATGCATGCAGGTGATGCTGCTAGCTGGGACCGACACATCAGCAGTGACAATAGAATGGGCGATGTCCAATTTGGTCAATAATCCAGAGGTACTAGAAAAAGCCAGAGCGGAACTAGACAGTAAAGTTGGCCAAGAGTACTTGATCGACGAGCCTGATCTTTCCAAACTACATTATCTTCAGAGTGTTATATCAGAGACCCTGCGACTGTATCCAGCAGCGCCACTTCTAGTACCTCACCAATCATCCGACGACTGCACTGTAGGAGGATACCATGTTCCACGTGGCGCAATCTTATTGGTAAATGCATGGACTATTCACAGGGACCCTAAGTTGTGGAATGATCCAAACAATTTTAGACCAGAAAGGTTCGAGAAGGGAGAATGTGAGGCCCACAAGCTAATGCCATTCGGGTTGGGAAGGCGAGCGTGTCCTGGATCGGGTTTGGCCCAACGTGTCGTGGGCTTGACTTTAGGCTCGTTGATTCAATGTTTCGAGTGGCTGAGAATTGATGAAGAAAAGGTTGATATGACCGAAGGGAGAGGAATCACCATGCCTAAAGCCAAGCCATTGGAGGTTATGTGTAGAGCTCGCCCCATCGTGAACAATGTTTCGGAACTCTTTGACTAAATCAGAGTGGTTATTTCTTTTATTTCTCTTTTGGCAATGTTGTGCTCGTTAGAATAGTTGAAGCATTTGTGTGATGATTTTAGGCAGTGTACTAAGAGATGTTTATGTATGTTTTTGCATAATCGACTTTTTCATGTATTATTATGAGTTTAAAAAAAAAGGTGTTACATTCAAACTATTCTCAAGTTGCGAACTAAATGTTTGGTTAATAGATTCTTCATTTGTAAAGTTCGATTGTAAAACCTTCTTTCATAATAGAGTGCTTGATTTTGGTAATTATCATCATTCGTTGAGTTTATAAATATTTATACGTATGAAATGGATTGAATTAAATTGAAAAAAAAAAAAAAAACCACAAAGTATCTAAAGAAACATAAGAAAAATACTCCAATTAAATTGTAAAAAAGTCGCGGTGTTGAAAAGCATGCGATGCTAGCCCCTGCGCTGTGGCCATTCGCTAATCAGGGAGATGACAAATTTGAAAATTCATAGGAGACAATAAGTATCATTTAATTAAATAAATAAAAATATTACTGTTGTTTCTTCATCTTTGACATCCAATATATTTTCGTTTCAATATAAACTAAAATTAAATAAGAATAATAAGAATTTAATTTTAAAAAAACCTCTTTTAAATTTTTAAAAATCTGTCATTTGTCATGTATTGCTATGGTATAATTAGAAATTTAATTACTTTTATTTTTTTAATTTATTAACTATTAAAAATTGCACTTTGTTCAAGAAAATATCAAATAATAAAAGGATCCTGATTAATTACAAGAAAAATTTATGTGTTTGCACTTTTTGTTTATCTTCACATATATTTATTTGTATATTGATATATTTTTATAAACAAATGTCTATTGATATTTATAATGATAAATTTGCATGGGAGTAATCTCAAATCAATTGTATTATGATATGATATAAATTTCTATTCTCACATTATAACATATCTACCCCTCTAAATCTAATATTCGGAAGATATATTTCTTATTTATGTCACATTTGTTAGAGAAATACCTACATTTACCTAGTTATGAGAGGAGAATGGAGTCCTCATACTCTGACTCAAACTTCCACCCTCAACTGCTGATTGTAGTCCAATGGCTAATATAGCCACTTACTAACAACATAATGTACAAAAGTTTTAGAAGCAAAACCATGAAAATAAATATAATTGAATTTTTTTTTTTTACTAAATTCTCAAGAACTTGAATGTAATAAACTAAAAATGTAGTCGAGGACTTTCGTGGTGTATTTTTGAAATTGAAGTCTCTGATTTTTTTTATTAATATTATTTTGCTTGAATTCATGTGCAAACAAAAGAAATCTTGCAATAATTTATGAAAATACTATATCACAAAAGTTCTCTGCGTCGACATTTTTTTTATAAATAAAATTGTCACTACGGTAAGAGACATTAAATTATAATGATTAAGGGTCTGTTTGAAATTACTTTTGAGAGATACAAAAAAATAATTTTAAAAAGTAAAAAATTAAACTAGTTGTTTAGTAAATTTTTTTAAAAATCACTTTTGACAAAGTTATCCCATCCTATAGCAGATTTTGAAAAACAAAAAAAGAGTAGCTATTCAAAATCTAATTTTGAGAATCATAAATTATTTTTATTAATCGCATATGCCTTATGATAGAGAATTCAAGAGATTTATATGGTTCCATTTTGCAAGAACGTTGCGTATAAATCTTAGTTAAAAAGAACATACTAAAGCGAGCTTCAAATCTTTTTATCACTATCGAATAGAATCTTATGTATATTAGGACATGCTTTACGCATAACCTGCAATGCGACGGCTTTGGGCATGGTGATTCCTCTGCCCTCGGTCATGTCAATTTTGTCTTCACCGATTCTCTTCCACTCAAAACATTGAAGCAACGATCCCAACGTCGAGCCAACAAGGCGTTGGGCTAGGCTTGCGCCTGGGCAGGCTCTCCTTCCAAGCCCAAAAGGCATGAGCTTATGAGCCTCACTTTCACTGCTTTCAAATCTTTCTGGTTTAAAACAAGTGGGCTCATCCCACAACTCTGGGTCCCGATGAATTGCCCAAGCATTGACCAACAAGGTTGTGTCACGCGGCACGTCATATCCTCCTACAGTGCAATCATCCGATGATCTGTGAGGGATCAGAAGCGGCGCTGCTGGGTTCAATCGAAGGGTCTCTGATACGATATTACGGAGATAAGGTAGCTTAGACAGATCCGATTCGTCAATTAAACACTCTTGGCCAACTTGAGCGTTCAATTCAGCTCTAGCATTTTTTAACACCTCTGGGTGATTGACTAAATTTGCCATTGCCCATTCTAATGTGATTGCTGATGTGTCTATTCCCGCTATTATTAGAGTCTGCATGCAAAGTTAAAAATTATACATGAAATAAATACTAAACATTTTTAATTTTTAACGACGTTAAAATTAGTACACCGCACCAAACTTGTTGTTGTTATTATTATTATTATTATTATTATTAAAAAATAAAATTACCAACATAAGGGCTTTGATATTTTGATCGGTGTAGTACTCGGGCTGAGACTCTTGCAAAGAAAGCATATGGTCAATCATAGTATCCATGCTTTCTAAACCAGCCTTTTTATTTCTGTGTTGATCAACCAGACCTTGCAAAATTGTGTCCATTGTTTTGCTGAGCCTCAAAATTCTCTTCTCAAAATCGCCAATCCAGTTCAAGAAAGGCAGGAAATCACCAGGATTTGAGGTCTCATTAACCGCTAAAACTTCTTTCACAGTATCCCTAAACCTCCTCGCCTCTTCCTCATCCTCCACGTTATCACCGTAGTACCGCTTCCCCGCAATCATTCTCATCGTAATATTAAACGTTAACTCTGAGAACATCGTTTTCAGCTCTACCTTTTTAAACTCTTGGCGCGAATTATAAGTCGACAGTTTCTTAAGCAACCTTTTGATTTCTTCTCTTCTTATTGCTACGGACATGTTGACACGTTTTGAGGAGAGTAATTCAGTGGCAGTGATGCGGCGGAGGTTCCGCCAGTGGTCACCATACGGGGCTGTCAGAATGGTGGTGTAGTTGTAGGAGATGTGCTTGCCACTTAGTGATTTGGGTCGGTTGGCGAAAACGATGTCATTTTTTGTGAAGCACTCCTCGGCGTCTTTAGCTGATGATACGACTATCATGAGGCGGGAACCGAGTCTAAGGGAAAAGATAGGGCCGTATTTTTTGGACAAGTTGTAGAAAAAGCGGTGCGCTGGGGGTTTTATGAGATGAAGATGGCCGATAATTGGCATTGCAGGTGGGCTTGGGGGTAGCTTTCTATGGCGCCTTCTTGCCCAAAACATTAACAACTTGAAAGCAAGCATTAGGAATAGGAGAAAAATTGATGAATGGTAGAGAGCTGTCTCTTCCATGATTTTCGCTTGGCGCTTGTTTTGTTTTGGTTTGAGGATAAAGCTTTCGAGTGAGTTTTTGTGGTGAATTATTTGTAGGTGGAGAGGAGTTGGGTCTTTGTAGCAACGCTTGTAGTGTGGCGTTGAATTGACAAACTTTTATCTTATTTTTTACAATTTCCTCAGCATCTGCATGTTCAACGTGCTAATATATTGACGTACATGACCAACGTGCTAATTTTGTGAAGCTTTCATTAATTTTGTTCATATCAAAATCACTATATATGTAACAATCTTTCTTATCCATTACGTTTTTTTTTTTTTAATTTTATGCATTAAAAAATTAATTTTGTACCAAAATAATATTTTTCACTCATTGTGCACGTCATCCTCTGCTTCTTCTCTTCAGTTTATATATTGTCAAATGAAAAAAGGCAAAAAAGAAAAAAAGAAAAAAAAAAGAGAAGAAGAAGAAGCACAACCATCTAACTCTTAACGTTACTATCTAGTATATGTTGGTCTATTAGATGGCTCGAATAATATTATGCCATCAAAAGAATAGTATCTAAACTTTGTTCTTTTGAAGTGAGATGCCGCTTCTTTATTAGATGGTAACATATACTAACAAGTAATTTGACAAGTAATGAATCAAGCAATTTTATTTAGTTGACCGTCTAAATTTAAATTTAAGAAGAAAGAGAGAACTAAAAAATTGATTTGAATTTTGTCCACCACTCTATATTTTAAAAACAAAAAAGAAGAAAATTACAAGTTATGAATCATTCAATTTATGAATGTCAACTCAATACTTATGTGTGTGTCTATACCCACACATATATGCATGTACAAATATATATATACATATAATATCCATTAAAAATAACACTAAGGGTAGCCAAGTAGTGTCCCAACTAGCATTTAAAGTAGAATTGTGAAACAATTAGGTCCCATTTGATAAAGCTGCATTGTGCTTTAATCTTAAAAATTATCCGAAAATGGTTTCTCAGATAATTATAAACATGTTTTTTTTCTTTAATGTCAAGCATAGGTGTATTCCGATCCAATAGGAACAAGCAGTAAAATAGCATTTTCCTTTATCAAACACGAAACCCATGCAAGGGACAAATATGAAATGGCAGTCATAAAGTTGTTCAACCAGACGATATTTTACACCTACAGGCCGCAAATGCATTGTCGGTTTAGGCACCATTTTTCTTCATCAATATTCCGAAAGGCCCCACGTAAAATTTTTGGGTCTACAAAGGTCCATTACCACCACCATTTCCAGAAACACTACGCATCAATCTCTGTCTGCTTTTTTTTTTTTTTTTTAAAAAAAATATCTCTGATTTGATTTGTATGGCTAGAATTCAAGCATCCGAAATTCCAATTAACCTAGATTTATAAAATTAAGAAAAACGGTTTGCACGAGCGTGTAGTTTTCAGTCCTTTTGTTTAGTTAGCCATCCGAACTTGATTCCACAAAAAATAGAAGTCAAAAATTATTTTTGGGTTAATCCGTCAAATCCATCCCTCCCTACCTACTTTTAACATAATTAAAAATATTGAAACAAAAATAAATTGGGTTCTACATTATTTTAATGCAAAATAAATTGTTTATGCTTATCATACGCTAAATATCATTCTCATTCATCCTAGTTCTTTTATACCATCCAAAGAGATAAGGTGTGTCCTATTTTCGAAGAGCCTACATTATACCATGTGTCCCACCTGGGCTAAAATGAAAAAAATAATTAATTATGGATGAATTTCGAAGTTAGCTAGAGTGTTTGGAATAGAAGATAACCCTCATATGTGTCTCATTTTTTTTTTTTTTTTTTGGAGTCTGTTATACATAGATATTACTGACATTACATCAGACATTACAATTAATATTTACAATCATACTATATAACTGGGACCACCATCATACATTGACACACTGAAGTATATGCCCAGATATTTTAAACCCTCTCTAATATTCGAGGGGTGCCTGCTCCACTCAATTAATTGATAATTGAGGAAGAACTGAAACTAAACTCCATAATGCTCTTATGGAGGCTCGAACCCTTGCACTCAACATTGTAAGTGCAAGGCTTCTCCCATTGGACCAAAGGCCCATTGGTATCATATGTGTCTCATTAATAAAGCACACGAGGTCACAATAACTTCAGAAGTGCTCACATGAAGAGGTATATGACATGCATTGATGAAGTAATAATATTTGAAATGAATCTAACTTGTCTTATTAGAGAAATGCTTGTAAATAGAGGTATGAGGATGACTGAAAGGAGAGGATAATTCACTTTTGAGATTGTGAACATTCTAAAGAGAGAAATATTCTTTTTTTTTTTTTTTTTTGCATGCGTTCTAATAGGAAAGTTGAGTTAAGCATTGAAGTGCTGTTTGCCGGTCCTCCAAAGTCCAAACCACGTTCCCGACCAGCAAACTGATTCCCACCCAGTAAGTTCTGAAGGTGTAACTCTCCGTTAGTCCCTAAAGGTGTGGTCGGATTACTTGCAGTGCAGTTGTAACCTTTATTAAAATTCAGATTTGATTCTTAAGAGTAATAAAGGAGTTAAAAACTGTATTTGGGCTTACCCACTCCCTTACTTTAAAAAAAAAAAAAAACTCTCTGTCACAAACTAAGCTAATTCAGCTGACACCCACTCATGTAAACTGGTTTTATAACCAATTGACAATTCTCGCCAGCTGTATCTATTAGGAATTATGATCCTGTTAATTTCATCAACTTATATCAATTCACATAATTTTGTTAGGCATTTTGGAAAGTGAAAGTTGTAATACCTAGATTTATAGTTTTTGTGCGGAAGACTCGTTTCGCTTCAGTTGTCGAAAAGGACTGAAAACAAAACCTGTGGATGAGAAAATCAAAGTACGTCTGATTTCTACAAGACCACCCTTGCCAAAATTGCCTGTGAAATGAGAGTAATTAAAATGGGAACTAGTGTACAAGCAATGAATATACATTCGTTTCCAAAAAAATTTAAAAATAACATTGCTATTTTTTTTTTTTCTAAAAATAAGGGATTCGATCCATGGTGATCAACTAAATAAATCTACTTGAAAACTACTCGGTCACACTCTTAAAAGTGAACACCATCATTTAATAAAGAATAATACTATATTTACAAAAATTTTATACAAATATGTATATATTTAAATTTAGATAATGTGACAATTGGCTTGTCATTCATTTATTGGTCTAGTGTAACTATCATATTAATGATGGTATTACTTTAAACACATCTCAATCACTCATTAAATAATAACACGTCATTTGTGTTAATTTTCACGACATAAACTTATTTATTCATATCGTGTTGTACTAAATAAAAGATTATGTTAAATTTTACCAACTCTACTTGTCCCAACACAAAGTAAGCTTCACAATTCTTTTCTGATAATTACCGATGTAGTTCAATATAGGCAACTAATCTCCTGGATCCGTAAAGCATCTTTTGCAATCTCCCTAATTACCTCCTCGCCTCTTCCTCATCCTCCACAGGGTCGCCGTAGTACCGCTTCCCTGCAACCATTCTCAACATAATACTGGAAGTAAACTCCAAAAACAATGTTTTCAGCTCCATCTTCGGAAACTCTTGGCGTGAATAAGTCGACAGTTTTTTCAATAACCGATTGATTTCATCTCTTCTAATTGATATAAACGCGTTAAGACGATTTGATGAGAATACCCTCGATAAAAAGACTATTAGTTTAATATCCATCATTAATCATCTTAACAGTAGGCAGAATAATTTAATTATACTTACTATTAGTATTTTAAATTCCAGGTAAATCAGTCATTTTATTTATTAATATTTTAATTAGTCTTTTACAGGCCAACGTATGCAATGAGTCTTGAATTTATTTTTTTAAAAGCAAAGGTGTAATTAATTTTTGAAAGGTCAACTAATAGTCTTTAACGAAAAAATAATAAAATCTAAGAATTTGTAATTATTTAGTAGTAAAATGTTAAGGTACTGTAGTTGCAATTAAATGTTATTCCGCAATAATTTTAGTAGTAAAAAGAAAATAACTTTAATAATTTATCATATGTAGAAATGTTTTTATTTGATTGATTTGTGTCCCAATTATGTTCCTGCTTTTGGTACAGCTATAATATATTATTTTTGAGTTTTTATTTTACAGTATTAAATTCTTGTGGTCATTGCAAGTGTTTAGAAATAGGAAAATGATAACTGAACTAAAGGACGGCAAAATGAAGACTGAAACGGCAGCATATTGATACCGTTTAGTGATTTATAATTTGCTTCTCCTTGGGTCCACGGAGAGGACAAGAGAGAGAGGAACCGTTTCTGTGCATTATTTTGTGTACAGCGACTGCCACGTGCATTATTTTTTATTGTATATTTTCCTACGGATAAGTGTTTGACGAGAGACAATAAAAAATTAACAATTTCTAAATATTTTAGTGGTCATGGCAATGCAAATACAATTAGTTAGTTCTTCTGCAACAGCAAGTCAGCAGCAGCGCACCTTGGAAACACCAAAATTAGCACTCACTAGAACCTTATGATCAGCAGCAGTCAGCAAATGGAGAAGAAGAACACAACCATTCTCTACGCTTGTGTTTCTTTTATATTCGTAATAATCGCTTTGATGAAGTTGTTTCAGTTTAAGGGAAGGAGGAGAGGCTACAAAAACCTGCCACCGAGCCCACCTTGCATGCCGGTCATCGGCCATCTTCACCTCATAAAGCCCCCGACACATCGCTTTCTTTACAACCTGTCGAAACAATACGGCCCAATTGTTTCCCTCAGATTCGGCTCCCGCTTCGTGGTGGTTGTATCATCCTTTGAAGCTGCGCAAGAATGCTTCACCAAAAACGATGTCGTTTTCGCCAACCGCCCGAAATCTCTCAGCGGCAAACACATCTCCTACAACTACACCACTCTCGTGCAAGCACCGTACGGTGACCGCTGGCGCAATCTCCGCCGCATCACTGCCATAGAAGTGCTCTCATCAAATCGTGTCGACGTGTTTTCACCCATCAGAAGAGATGAGATTAAACGGTTGTTGAAAAAACTGTCCGCGAATTATGCACGCGAAGAGTTTTCAAAGGTAGAGCTGAAAACACTGTTTTCGGAGCTAACGACTAATGTTATGATGAGAATAGTTGCAGGGAAGCGGTACTTTGGCGATGACGTACTGGAGGATGAAGAAGAAGCCGGGAGGTTCAAGGAGATTGTCGGGGAAGCTTTCGCCCTCAGTGGGACCTCGAATCCTGGAGACCACCTGCCTATGTTGAACTGGATCAGCAATTATGAGAAAAGAATTGTGAAGATTAGCAAAAGAATGGACGAATTTTTCCAACGTTTGGTTGATGAACGCAGAAATAAAAAGGAGGCTTGTTTAGAGAATACGGATTCCATGATTGACCATTTGCTTTCTCTGCAACACTCCGAACCACATTACTACACCGATCAGACTATCAAAGGGCTTGCGAAGGTTAGTAGATTCGATTGTATCTCTTTTTCAATCCCCACACACACACACACACACACACTGCGGCGATTTACAAAATTAACGACACCACACACACACACACATACAGACTATGCTGCTGGCAGGAACAGACACGACAGCTGTTACAATGGAATGGGCAATGTCCAACTTGGTCAATCACCCGGATGTGTTGCAGAAAGCTAGAGCGGAATTGGACACTCATGTTGGTCAACAACACCTATTCGATGAACCGGATCTTTCCAAACTAAAATATCTTCATTGTATCATCTCCGAGACCCTTCGGTTGTATCCAACAGCTCCACTCCTGGTACCTCACAGATCGTCTGATGATTGCGTCGTTGGAGGATTTGATGTGCCACGTGACACTACGTTATTGGTCAATGTATGGGCCATTCACAGGGATCCTGGGCTGTGGGATGAGCCCACTAAATTTGAGCCTGCAAGATTCGAAAATGGCGAAAGCGAGGCCCGTAAGCTAATGATGCCTTTTGGATTGGGAAGGAGATCTTGTCCTGGGATGGGGCTGGCCCAGCGTTTGGTAGGCTTGACTTTGGGCTCGTTGATTCAGTGTTTCGAGTGGGAGAGAATTGGTTGCCAAAAAATTGACATGACCGAAGGGAAAGGAATCACCATGCCCAAAGCTGAGGCCCTCGAGGTTCTGTGTAAACCGCGTCCCATCATCAACAAAATTCTACTTGGTAGCACTTGAGAATTTTTCAATTTGTTTTGTTTTGTGATGTTTCTCGGTTCTGGTTGTGTTTTAATTACAAATGACCCGAGCTACGTTATTGCATATTAAATATGGTTTTTGTTTACAGTCGCGGTTGTTGAATTACATTTTTTTTTTTGTTTAACTACTAATGATATGAAAACACTTCCTACCTTATCTGTTCTATATTATTTAATTGAATTAAATGTATTCTTTTTACCGATATTTATTGAACATGCCAGCACGTCAATTTCATTTGTTGGTTAGTTCGCCTGCGTTACGGCAGCAAGTGGTGATTTTTAATTTTTAATCATTAATTTCGGTTGCAACAGTGAAAATGGATAAGTACACCAACATGTAGAAAAATTGGGAGTAAAAGCACATTAATTCCATTCACACCAAAATCACTAAACCCACAACCTCATCAAATTTGAAGAACACATCTTTTTTACAAGTCACATATCTAACAGCCCTCGCTCCGATTCGGCTTGGAAGAGATGAATCCCTGAAAATAAAAAAGAAATCATCACCTATTAGCAGAAATTCCTTTCGACGCTAGTTTAGGACCTTGATTAATTTAGCATAATACCTGATCGTATTCGACACTGGGAATCCAGTCATTTGTTGCAGGGTTGCTTTTGTAAACAGGCCTATCGCCACTGTCGCATCCATTTGCCACACGAATATTATATCCATTTCCTTCATTCGCGACTCTTATAAACCCAGTTCCCGTCTGTTCAATCATAAAATTAAATAACCCAATGATAAAAAGGTGGGGAAGGGGGAGTTTGAACAACACTAGAGGAAGAATTAATATAATAATAATGGGAAAATGAAGATTAATTGAAGCAAAACCGTGTGATGGTCCTTGTCAATCGAAACCAACTGCTTATAGTACTGTGTCTCAACAAACTCATCTTGCGCCGTATTGTTTACCTCTGCTGAATATATAACCCCAACCTGCGGATACATGCTTGAATAAATAAAACATCTAGACTATTAAAAAAAAAATAATAATAAATGAAAATGGAAAGGAGAGATACGTAGATCGGGATGGATACGGACATGAGATTGGGACTGAAGAGATCGAAGCTTGTCGAGCTCGGGGATGTTTCCGTTGGCAGCAGATTGGTCGTTAGTGGGGGCAATAGAGTCAGGTTCGCTTCTGTTGGGCTTGGTGGGACGTTTTGGGGCCATGGAATCGATCTGAGCCCTGACCCGATTGGCGATCCTGACCTGTTCGACTGCGTCCAACACCTCGTCGCTCCGGCTTGGCTTAGTCACCGTCCACTGATCCACACCCGCCAACACCATCGTGATTCTTTTTTGACTAGCTTGTTTTGATGGCGCAATTGTCTTTTAAGTGCCTGATGGGGTCGGCAAAACCAAATGCATGTATATTATTTTATTTTGTAATATGGCAAGGAGGTGGAATGGCAAGAAATTGAAACTAGGGGCACACAGTGAAACCATTTTGACCCAGTCTTACGATTCTTTTTGGGTGGTTTTACTACTAGCTTCTAGAATATCAAGTTGGCCTTGGGCTTACATTGTTAGCCCAGATGCGGAATCAGGGTGACATTGGGCTTTTGAGCCGTAATTCCCTGGATTATTAGTGGCTCACAGCTTACTGGGTCAAAGTGTCTGTTCGGGCTAGTTAACATGCATCTAGTTCTAGCCATTTAAAAGCTCAGTACGGCACGCAATCACAAACTCAACAGAAGAATTTTGAGCTACTTGTTAACTTCTCCTACGAAAAATATTAAAGAGTGGTGATATTTAACCCCTAATTATATCTCACAAACCCCCATTTTTCAATTAACCCCATTAATAATTTTAAAATAATTTTTATCTCTTAATATACCCCACTTAATTCCTAATTTACCCTTATTATAATTTTTATCTTACTTCATGCACCCATTTATAAAACTTATAAAAATTATTTTAAAACAGAAAAAAAATTCTGATAATCGCCACCGTAACCATGGAAAAGAATTTAATAATTCCAGTAAGGATTGGACCACGAACCATGCCAAGTCAATCCTACAAAATCGAAGTATCATGCTAAGTCTATCAAGCCCAAAGTGAGTATAGAAATACAAGAATTAGCCAAGGGGGTAGACATGATAGTTCTGGAATTTCTTGCAAGTGCAGCTACCTTTTTCAGCATGCGGAGGTGTGGTGTTTACAAATTCAAGAAATTATATATTTAAGTATTGTAGTTAGTTTCAATTTGTATTGGCTTTTCTAGTTCTTTGAGTATCTTGACTGGTTGTTTTTTTGTTTACAAATTGAAGAATTTATGTATTTCATCATAGCTGTTAATAGTCTTCCAAGTGTTTGTCATTTTTACTGAATGAATAAAATTATTACTTTCATTCTCTGTACAAATGATCATTACTGTTTTTTTTTTCTATATACAATATATGAAGTTTTGCAACTGCCGAGTAGATTTTGACCACCAAAGTGACCAAATTTCTTAAATAAGCATACATTATGAATCTATCAAAGTAGAATTAGGTTCAAAAGTAGCTATTGTAACTCTCAAGTAACCCTTCTGATGGTAATTTCCTTGCTCATATCACATATTTAACAATTTTTTAACCTATTTACACTTGCAAGAAATAACAAAAGTAAAAACCAATTAAATCTTATTTATTCCTATATCAACATCTGGATATAGCTCTTCTAAAAAAAAAAATCCAAATATAGCTTCCTCTTAATGAAATACTCAGCAGATAGTACAAACTTCTCCAAACCAACAGCTGTCTGGCTTCAGTTAACACAACAGAAGAATTTTTCATGACTTTCCTTTCCCCATTAATTCCTTTCTAATAACAATCAATTTTAAGGATTTGAGAAAACCATGCAATTAAAACATCGACATGATATCTAATAGCAGAAATAAACTGATTTTCATAGCTCTTACTCAAAATATTGTAACAATGGGTAGTTGGGTACTACATTCAACCAATGGCTTTGTATCCCCTCTTAGTGTTAATAAGTTGTTGCTGTTTCTCTGGATAAAATTGTATTTTCTAAATAATATGTGAACTGAAATACTTATTACAAAACAACTTGCCCAAATCATTTAAAAAAACAATAAATAATGGAAATACTTATTGATCATCCAAATCAATTGTGTCTTTGCTTGCCACATTAGGTACTAAATCTTTAAAAGCAATAATGTTCCTATCATATGGAGTTGCCCATCCTTCTGCTACAGAAGAATGATATTTTAACCAACTACTTGCTATTGATGGCATCGGTGAACCTAGATTCATGAATACCTGTAATAAAAAAGTAAAATATTGAAAAATTCATAGTTAACAAGTGTTAAAAAAATCTTTTTTTTTCTTTTCTTAGAGGGTTGTGGTATGAAATAATAATTATTAACAAAATGTCTAAAAAACTACCTGTATGAAATGACAATTGTGAATGAATCCAATTGCAATAATCTTTTGAGAGGGCCATGGTAATGGAGTTGATCTGAGTGGAAGAAAAGTGAGACACTGCAGTTGAGATAAGAATATCAGCACAACATTATATTTAGAAGCGATAAGATATCCTGCTTCAGGGAAGGTCATCCAATAATCATTTGATGGATTGCTTTCAAAATATGAAAGTGACTGTAGAATCTCATCAGATCTACCTGCATACTTAAATATTTGGGTATAGTCATCAAAGTGGCTTTTTAATTCATCAATTAAGTCCCTCCTCACTTGAATCTAATTATCCTCACCCAAACCAATTAAATCAGCCACAACACGAAAACCACAATTACCATCTGCAGCAACATCTTTAACATGATGTATATATGGCCGCAATCCTTGTGGAAATGAATCAATGAAAGAAGAATGCTTAGGAAGTTGAGACTGGTGCACCTTTTTTCTTTGTCGTAGTTTAGATTGTACAGAAATCTTACTTGAAGATAAATGTGGAGAATGACTATTCAGTGCAGATAATACATGTTCAAATTTGGATGGATCTCGACGAGTAGAATTATCTGCCTTTGAAGAAGGTCGGCCTCGTGTTCTTGCTTTAGCTTCTGGCTCAATAAGATAAGTTGATGCTGGATTTGCTAGTTCTTTTAACTTCTTCAAAATCTGTAACTTTCCAGTGTAATCATTATTATTAAAACGCTTCAAAATCATCTCCATCTCAGTTGAACAACTTAAATCTGTAGTTTCAGCTTTGGTAGTAGGTAATAAGTCTAGTTTCTTCCAATGTAGATGTATAGAAGACAAAGGAATAGGTCTTCCTTCACGCTTATACCTTGCAATCTCATGTGCACATGGAATTCCATGAGTGCGTCGAACTACGCATCCACAAGCCAATGGATCTAAACCAATATAATCAGCTCGTTTAGACTCACAAAATATCATGTTGAGTGCATTTCGTGAAACAAATCCTCGCAATTCCTTGAAAACTGAAGGTTTGAAATCATATTGCACTATTGTTGAACTTCTCTCTAACGAAGCTTTAATCTCTGTATGCTGCAGTTCTACTAAAGCATGGATTTTAGTCCATAACGTCTCAAAAGTTCCTCGTGATGATTGTAGTTGCCTTTTTAATGCTGAATGAGATGTCTCAACCCTATTAAGAAAATACCAAAAAAAAAGTTATTTTTTCAATAATAAAATTAAATATAAGAATATATTTTAATGAATATTTACCTGTTTGAGGTTGTATTTCCTAAATGCATTATTGAATCAGTCCAAGCTGCAACAAATTTTTCCTTGTACTTATCCAGCCATGTGTTCTTCACATAATCAATAACTTCTTGATATCTAACAAATTCACTCTCCAAAAGTCTTAGGTGTTGCATATAATGGTCTTTTGTGGCAGATAGTACTAATATATTCCAATTAGTGATGAAAGATTCCCATACCTCATTAGTCTCAAATAACTTCTTACAGTTAGATAAAACATTTTTTGAGATATGCCATCTACACAGAATATGAGTTGCAGTTGGGAAAACATTTTGAATAGCATTCATTAGTGCTACCTCTCTATCTGTCACAATTACACTCGGTAACATATTATTATCCATAAAACCTTTCAATTTATCTAGTGCCCAACTGTAGTTATCCTCCCGCTCGCGTTCAATATATGCAAAACATACTGAAAATGTCATCTCAGTCGAGGTGAGACCAACCACCTCTAGTAATGGAAAAGCATACCTGTTGGTCTTGCATGTGCAATCCATAATTAACACATGTGGAAATGCCCGCAATAGGTCAATTGCAAAAGGATGAGCCCAAAATAAGTCCTTAACACTGTCTGTATCAGCATCACTTCGATACCACTCAATGTAGTTATGCTCAGTCAATTTGCTCATGAGTAGTTGCATCTTTGACCTACCGGCTAGTTCTTTAACCTTGTATCTATGTCTTGCATTGTAAATAGACCTCATAGTAGTAGCATTATATATATCTCTTTGCTTTATCGTATATAGTATATCCTTTGGCCTTGCATTACTTTTTGACATATCAATCAATAAGTTGTTCTCTTTTTCAGTAAGTCTACCTGCATATGAGTGCCCCTCAAGATGTTTTGCTGCAGGATGGTTATGTTCTGCACATATCACTTTCAAAACCCAACAATTGTCATTTGCCAAATATTGCCCTTTTAATCTGAATGGACAATTGCATTTTTTTGTTCCGGTTGCCTTAGGACATTTTGGCCTTTGACCTTCACTAGAAACACACTTGTAAGCACCACTTCTTTCACAAGCGAAAATTATTCTTGGATTTCTACCATGTGCACTTACATCTGACTTTTTTATTATAATGACATATCCATTTCTCTTTCCAGCATTTCGCGTCCACTCAATTAATTCTTCCCTGCTATTAAAAACCTAATCAAAACAAAATTATAATATATCCAATTAGAAAGCTTTGAATAATATTAATTAATAATAAAAAATTAAAAAGTGAAAGTTAACTGTCTACCTTGTCAGTGCTGAAAACACAAGCACAATCATCTACAATGTTCGATTCTCTTGTGACATTGTTTCCGTGATTAATAGGCTTTTCATCCTAAAATTTGTTAGAAATATAAAATTATTAGGGTGTTGAAAATAAATAGAGTACAAAAATTAAAGGGAAAAAAACTTTAAACTTACTTCTTCTTCATCCGCTAGTGAGTACTGCAAATTAATTTCTTCCATAGTTACAAAAGCAAGGAGTATATAATATATGAAAAGAGATAATTTAAAAAGTTAGATTCTAGGGTTTTATACAAATTTTAAACGAACTCGCTTTTCCCTATACTAGAAGAAGAAGACAATCAACCATGGGTCACTCGGTAGAACTCTCACTCCAAGACTTACAGGTTCAGTTGTCGTGCTTGTTGAGTTTATGGGATCATGCAAGAATCAGGAAATAAAGGCTTATTTGCTACAAACAATACTTCCGTAGCAATAACAAGGAGATTGTTTCATTAAATGCCACTAAACCAATAATCAGGCAATATAAGGACCATTCTTATGACTTTTTGTTTCATCTATGATGCTTGTAGGGAATTTCTATTTCTCAAGGATTGTTCTAAGAAGATTTGACTGAACGTTTAACAAAGCAATTGTTGGCTAAGAATATTATTGATCATTATAATTAGGGTTTAATCAATTCTCACCAAAAAAAATTAAAAAGTTAAAGGAAATTAGGGTTTAAAAAATTAGACTAGTTTTATTAATTATTAATAAAAATTATTATGTGGGTGTACTTAAAATATATTTATCCTTTTAAGTCATTTCATATAAGGATAAAATAAGTATTAATATAAAAATAATTAGTGGGGGTTGGTGAGATATAATGAAGGGGTCAAATATCACCACTCAATATTAAAATCTGAACGAGACCCAACAAAGATAAATAAATAAAAGAAATTTTGCTAACGGACATCCACATCCTCCTCTTGATTTCCGGGATCAGATAGTGTCAATTACTAGCGCTGAAGAGGGAAGATATTCAAGTCTTTTTCATCCTTGAGAAAATAATCTCACCTCACTGTACAGTATCAGTTTAACCTGTATATGGTATTTACCAATTTCCAGGTTTTGGAAGCCTTCAAAGGATCAGGCCTTCCATCATCGGTTAATCTTTTCAGGAATCGGATATAGGATGGAAAATATATAGCATCCCAAAATGCCCTAGATTAAGCAAACAGACCAATCTGCTGCCTTAACCCATTAGCAAGTAGATTGCAAGGAGTGCCATTATTGTAGAATTCCTACCATTGTGGGGCCTTCTGCTTCACCCACCAAATGCAAGACGAAATTCAATACATTTAGCCAGTTTCTAAGTTTTCCACGGGTCCACATTTACTTTAGCTTACATAATTGGCCTGTATATAGTCAGCTATTTCGATATCAAGGGGCGAGGGCATCTTCTAATGGAGAGCATAAATTTCTATCGTCGTGGCATATATTTTGTATTCCTGTCATAAAATTATGTGATCATTATGTTTTTTTTTCCCAGATTTTCATGTTTAATTTTTCAACTATGTCAACACAAGTATCTTTCAGCCACTACGTATTCAAAATTCACAGAGATTAGCTTTCCTCCAACTAAATTCATGGCTAAGATTCAAACCATAAAAGTCCCTAAATCTTCATCCCCTCTTATTTTTCTCCTCCATGTCTTATCAGTGGGGCTTACTTGTGCAGCTTACGCTCTTCCAGACAAGTACTTCATCAACTGTGGTTCAGATACCAACATGAATCCCGGCAATCCGACATTCAGTGGGGATCTGAGTTCAGATTCCATCTCCTTTTCAAAGCAGAACTATCCTGTTTAAAACAGCAGCCAGTTACTAGATATATTAGTTCTCTATCAAACAGCAAGAGTTTTCAATCAACCACCTCCCTACGAATTTGATGTTAGCAGTAACGGTACTCATCCAGATGCGCCTTCATTTCTTTGCTTTCTCCTCTGCAATCAATCTCTTCAAAGCTGTTTCCGACGTTTCGACCTCCGATTAGTTTGTGCTGATGCATAATTTTAATGTCCAAAACAGTAGGCAGTCTCCAGTAAATATAGCGTCTACTTTAGGCCTCAAGAATCATCTTTCGCGTTTGCTAGTGCCATTGAAGCCTTCCCTGTGGACCCTTTACCTCTTAAGTTTCATTCATGATAATGCTTCATAAGTTAGTCCTCCAGTTTTTAAGACTAATTATTAAAGGGGCATTCACTCGAAGGCTCTACGAACAATTGATAGGATCAATGTTGGTGGCCCTATGATTACGCAAGAGAATGACAATCTAGGAAGGAACTGGATTCGTGATGATAATTACCTGTACAACCCGGATACAGCGGGTGCAGTTCCTGTGGTGAATGGACCTAAGAAAAAGCAGTTCATGGTTGTAGTTGGCTCAGTGCTTGCATGTTCGGTTCTGATTTGCATATTGGAAATTGTACTGTTTTTTGTTTGATATGGAGAAAGCAAAAGCCTGATGAATTTCCTTTAGCTTTGGATTGGTGTCTGTTACATGTACATGAAGGAGGGGGTTCTTATCGTGGGGTCCCTGAGGGAACTGGCTTCCCAATGCATAATGTAAACTTTGGATTAAAAATTACTTATGTGGAAATTAAGTTTGCGACGCACAATTTCGATAGAAAGTTAGTAATGGTAAGGGAGTATTTGGGAATGTCTACAGAGGAACTCTCAGGAACAGCATGAAAGTTGCGGTAAAACGAGGCGAAACAGGCTCAGGCCAAGCGCTTCCAGAATTCCAAACTGCAATAATTGTCTTATAAAAAATTTGCCATCGCCATCTTGTTTCCTTAATTGGGTGTTGTAATAAAAGGTCTAAAGATGATGCTAGTATGAGTTCATGGAAAAAGGAACTTTGAAAGATCACCTATCTAAGTCTTCTCATTAGAAAATAAAGTCTTCTCTCAACTGGGAATTGAAGATGTCAGGTAAAGTTACACAATTTGAGTTTCTTTAGCCTTTGCAATTCGTATTAGGTAAATATAATCTGGACAAGCTTGCTTCTGCTTTCGCTGTTTATTAGTTCTAATATATTCTGTATGCTTTTTAAGGCAACTGATAAGTTATACTCTGTTTGTAAGAAAATTTGTATAATTGGAATATATTTTAGGACAACAACTAGATTTTATTTTCAACTGTTACATAGGTGGCTAAAAAACTAATAGGAATTTATTTAGGCTTTATTTAGTATTGAGATGTTATGCAAATAAAACTATAATTGTAAAATAATAATTTTGATAAGAAAATAAAGGTATTATAAACCTTTCATCATATAATTGTAGTGTAAAATAAACTTATCCTTCAAATCATTACAACTAGTTTTCGCCAAACACATTAGTATTTAAAGGTAGACTTATGACTTTTTATTACCCCATACTAATTTATAAATTTAATTGGGTAATATTTGTGTGAATATCCGTCCATGTAAAACAGTAAAATAACATATGTATTAAGCAAGGCAACTATAAATTTTTTTTAGTAAAATACATATATTTAATAAAAGAATGACAACTAAGTAACAAATAAGCTTATAATATAAGTTATTAAACTTGGACATTAAAAATTATTTATGAAATTATCTTTATTTTAATAATAGAGAATATGATATGTGTTGTCAATTGTTACTATATCATTTTGTAACCTTTTAATACTAGTGACAATATTATATATTGGCATCTTTTTTTTTTCAATTAGACCAAACTATGATATTTTTATAATAAGTTAAAGCAATACTAACATTTTAATCCCATAACTATTTTAATTTATTTAATAAACATATAATTTAATTACTTTATAAAATAAGTTTCTAACTCTATTTATTATTTTATTAAATTTATTATAAATTAAGGGGTATCAATGAAATTTTCTTGGGCAAGGGGGTCCTAGCATTAATGGATACTAGTCGTGGCTTTTAAAGAAAGGCGAGCCTAGCAAAGGTAAAGTTTAACAATACGAGGGAATGCCGTCCCTAAGCTGTCATTATGCAAGTAAACATCAACACCAGGGGGAGGGGCAGTCAAAACATGGATCCCAATAGGAAGTGAGAGTGCGAAATTAATGTAGCGTAGTCGTGGCTTTTTAATTACAGCTACAAAATTCTATATATTCGATAGTATTTTGTCTATGTTATTGACTTTAAAAATAATATTTACCTACTTGTATCGACTTTTATCTCGGTTGAACCTTCCATCTCCAAGTATCTCAACTTTTAAACACAAGGAGTCTTGACTCTTGAGTGGCACGACCAACAATACACAGGCAATTGTCAATTCCATTGTCAAATACAAAGTAACACATAAACCTGAAATTTGGTCACACGGGGCTTTTTTGTTCAACGCTTACCATCGATTTTTGACTTGGCTTAACTGGCAGAAACTCGCCAGGTTGCCTGTAATAATTCCATTTTTTTGCGTATTAGATTGTGATGCTCCTAATTACACCACAAAAGATTTTTAAATACTCCATCACATCGCATGTTTGGAAAATAATAATTTTTAGGTACAATTTCATTAATATATAGCACACCTTTTTTGTCCAAGAAATTTTTAAATCTGTTGGCGTTGGAATTTTTTATGCGGAGACTAGAAAAATAGGGAAGTGAGTTGAATTTTTTTTAATAATTGAGGGTTGAGTTATGAGCTCTTTTTCTTTTCCTTTCTTCTACCTCTTTTCAAAATTTTAGAGCGAAGCAAGTAATCGGAAATAAGTGACTTTGCTGGCAAGTTGCTACACAATTTGGAAACTATTTCTTAAACGATGAACCGATCTTCAAGTTGATACCTTTATACATTCAGGCGCGATTTGAAATTTGCTTCGGCTAACAACATATCAAATCCAATGATACCCATAACAAAAACTGACAATTGATTTATCACGCAAGATTAAAAGACAAGATCAAAGAATTTCTCTGCCTGTTACTAAAAACTTGGTCCATTGTACAGTAGCTAGAAACATATATTACAACACCTACGGTACCAGCTACCAATAACAAACAGAAATCTAGAAATGAAATTAACTAAACAAAAGGAGTCTTGAATAACAGAGGATATTAGTGGCCAGAGCCTTTCCTGCTAGGTCCTGAAGCCAACGTAAACACTTGCTCCTTTACCAAAACCCGGACAGTCAAGTCCTTATTATTGGCGGAGTTAGCTGATGATGATGATGATGATGATGAAGATGAAGAAGATATCTCGACAGAGCTCTCATCTGTTCCCCCTGATCGAAGAGCCCGAGAATCAACACAAATTGAATGAGAAAGAATCATCATCATCAAGATCATCAGAACTAAACGCAGGTGTCTCATTGTTGATGCTGCCTGCTGCATGGTGAAGTTAATTTCGTCCTTCCGAATTTCAAGGACTCAAGTATTCAACAACTCTCCCCTTGCTTTTCAAATATTCTCTCTTTCGTAAATTAAAGAGCGGCTTGGCATTTCCATTGGACAGGGTACCGTCCTTTATATAAGGAACGATTTTGGTGGCAAAGGCACGCTAGTAAAGGACGGTGAAGGGCTTTTTGGTTGTGGGGACTCTTTTTAAATTATTTGAGGATTTGACTCCAACAACTTTATATCGTTGGTCTGTGATCGGATGCTGAGTTTGAAGTTTGAACCAAGTTTTATTTTCACGCTTGTGCTTCGTCAGAAATTGACTTTAGAATCTTGTTACCATTTCAGAATGCGCAATAGATCCCTAAGTAACCACTAAGCTGAATATTTTTTTCCAGAAAAAATGAATACCAGACATCAAATGGGAGGTGCTTAAAAAACTAGAAACTAGCCAGCTAGAAAATAATGCAAAAATTATGCAGGCCATTGTTATTCTTGATACCATTTTAATGGTAAGCGACGAAAGTGTACATGATATTATTAAAGGTAACTAATAAAGATAATCCTTCTTTTAAGAATCCAAACCCAATCAAAATCCTGTTCGTATAGTTTGAAAATGCTGTATGCTTCGCCTTACGTGTCTTCCCAAGCACTAAGCAATTTCTTTTCACGATAGACTACCGACCGGCCTGTGGAGCTCCAAGAAGTTAGAGCGTGCGTAGATAATATATTATAGGAAAAGAGCCGAAGGGTGTAGGAATTTCTGTGTCTTTATTGAAAGGGAAAAGTCTGGGTTCTCTAAAAAAATTTTTACTTGAGAAGGTAATTTAAAGTTCTATCTATTAATTGTATTTATTTTATTCAACGGTTTCTGGATGGAGAAATAAGTTCCGTATTTTAACTTTAAATCCTCGTTATTGGATTGAGTGAATTTAACGGATGAAATATTAAGTTATTTTTTAAAGTCAAAATTTTAAATTAAGAAACCATTGCAAAAAAATAACAGGATAAAATTATGTCTACTTGGTTGGATGGATGGAGTTTCTGGCAAGGCAAAGGCTAAGATAAAAATGAATATTAAACAAAGTATAGATGCGAAGAACGCATGAAATTGACCCACTGAATTCTTAATCGCCACAACTTTTTGAATTGACGATACACTTCCGGATTTTGCTCCATTCGTTATTAGCTTAACGACAGCCTGCCAATGAAAGTCTCTTTCCGGTTAGCATTTCGATTACTTGACCTTTAATTTGTATAAGCTTCAAGATTATGTCAATGACAGTTGTTGAATTTTTTTAAGCGAAAGAAAATCTTTATGGAAGATCAACAATTTTTTTTTTTTAAATTTTATCTTTTATTTCAAGCTCCCAGCTATGCACAAAAATTTTAAATCACTACGTGAGATTGGCGAATCTTAATTCGTTATGGATTTGTGAAGATTTTTCCGAAAATCTCATCATGTGAGCTATATATATTTCCATAAAGCAATTAAATGATTATTGTGGGTTGGTCAACACATGAAGCAGCATGTTTCGGGTACGTTCTTTGAGTTTTGCAACTTGGGGGAATCTTACTGAAAAACGTGGATGAAATTTTTTAGGCGTTATAAACTCTTACCTTTATTTATTTTCTTTTCTTTTTGCGTGATAGTGTCATGTAATTGTTAACTTTTTTTAAATTAACAATTAAAAGTCTACAAATTTCAGCATAGTTGTATCAAATCGAGCCCAATAGCTTATGGCTTTTAATTAAATGAAACCCTTTAAATAATACATGAGGTGATTATGACACTATATTCCGGGAGAGTGACAGGTCAGTTGTCTCATTATTGATAATTTTTTAATTAAAATTTTAATCATCGAAGTATTCCAGTTAAATTAAACTTGGACCCCAAGTCTTTCACTTGTTTTTTACACAAATCATCTTGGTCAATAGACAATTGGACACGTTTGTTTGAATACAATCATACAGAAAAAGTCATGATCTCATTTCAATTTTATCTTTAAACTCTTTCAGTCTAAAAAGAAAAAAAAAATTATTTAGAGTTTCAACATATCATTTTTTTTTTCCAGGATTTTGAAAGAGTATTAGAAAGGTGCGAATAGCGCACGACTTTGGGTTTAATTTGACAGCTTATGTCAATAGCCAAAAAGGAACGAAGAACGAAAGTCGTGACAGCTTATCTAATCCGTACAGGAGTGTCGTATGTCACTATTTGGGCTTTTCTGGGCCCAAAAGCCTTATTCTTGTCTTAATGTCCAGTTTAATTAAATAATCCTTTTTTCACGGGTCATAATCTAATTTAACCCGTTTTCCTTAAAGCTTCCTATGCTTGGGCATTTAATTCAGCTATTCTCCTCTCATGCGAACTCGACCCTTTCTCTAATTTTTTTTAGAAATTCTAGAATATATCAAAGCTATCATATCAAGTCATATAATAAATAAATAATATTATAACATATGTATATTTATTTTGAGTTAGCTTTCAATATAATCATATAGTAATATATAGTCAGCTTTCAAATGATGTTATGACATAAGAAATTCCATAAATATGAGTCAGCTTCCAATATGGGAATTTTGCACTTGATTAAAATGCGGGACAAGTTTATAATATTGTAAAATGCCTTTTTAGTATTTTACAATGTTGTAAATCGGTTTATAATATTATAAAAGTCTATCGAAAGACTAACTTTACAGTTGATTTTATAGCAAACTTGATCGTCTCTCTTCCGTTGGGGTTTCATATATTCCATAACCCTCCAGTTGTTGCTGCTCCTCTTGTTACTCATGATATGTATGGGGTGATTTATCCCCGTTTAGTTTCTCCTTAACTCTTTTTTAGAGTCCTCTTGTATCATATATATAAATAAAGATAGAAAGAGACACACACATATATTGAATAATCAGACAATAATAAAAGAAATTTGTAAATATGGCTGAAGTTAATGCTTGCTTATTGTTAATAATGGCCTCATTTTCTAGTAATTTCATTAATAAAACGATTGATATTGGCATCAGAGGAGCCACCATCCTCCAAGGCTTTCTTTGCTGCTTCTTTCCAGGCCACAGCCCTCTTCTTCATTTGCGTTGCATTGAGGCCTTGTGTTGCCTCGTCAATGCACCTTTGCACTTGTTGAATGCTAAGCGTTCCATCTTCCTCGTTTCTCATCCTCACACCAATCTTGAAAACATCAACCAAAAGCTTCGCGTCCGTTGGCTGATCTGTCCATTCCGGATAAGCAATCACAGGCACCCCAGCCGCCACAGTTTCCAGGGTTGAATTCCATCCGCAATGAGTAAGGAAGCAAGACACGGCCGCGTGCATAAGTACTTTCTCTTGAGAACACCATTTTACGACCAAGCCTCTGTCTTTTGTCTCTTCCAAGAACCCAGCTCGCAGCACTCCTCCCTCCTTATTCTCTTGGGACCTAATCACCCAAAGAAATGGTCGTTTGGTGTTTATCAGTGCTGCGGCTATGCTGTCTATCTGATTTTGCGATAACACAAGTAAGCTCCCAAATGATATGTAAATAACCGATGAAGGTGGCTTCTTGTTAAGCCATTGATGTATTTCTATGCAAGAACATTCTTCAGCAGTACTCCACATATCCAAACTAGGAGCAGTGGCGTTTTCTTGTTTTCCAAGCATAAATGGTGACACTAATGGACCCACGGGAATAATTGGAGTAAACGTAGCCATCGACGCTACCACATTCTCTTCTAGCTCATAGAAAGAACTTCCCAGAATCCATTTTACCTTATCCAATTTTTGCACGAAATCTAAACCAATTGCTTGAAGTGTGTAAAGTAACCAGTGAAAGCAATTCAGTGGCATTCAAAATGACTTGAGAAGAGTGTGTTTTGGTGTTTAAATACAAAGCTAACTAAAACGGTATCAGTGACTGTCGTTTAAGTTAGTGAAACACATGATGCGCACGTGAATGGTTCTAATGAGAAGCCGTTAAAAGTCGTTGATGAAGCATGGCTTGCACGTGAGCATCTGGAATTAGTTTTCCAGGAGGTTATCAGCAACTAAAAGGAGCCGATTCTGGTGCAGATAGCTGGCTACGAATCATGAGTATAAAAGGGGGTTAATCTCTCATATGAGGGAATTTAATTTTCATGAGATACAATCTGTAAATTCTCTGTAATCTTGAGTTCATTCAATAAAAGCCTGAAGTCTTGTTCCTCTGTGGATGTAAGCTAAGTGATTTAGCTGAACCACGTTAAAACTCTTCTGTTCTTTATTCTTTAGTTTGATTAGATTCTTTGATTCTTAAACCATTGATTGTTCTGTCCAGTTGAGGTTCTTGATTAAATCTTTTTCAAGTCATCTATAGACAAGCATCTAGGAATCTGATTTTGGATCTTGGGCAGAAGCTAAAGGTGTTTGAGCAACTAAAATACCCTTTAGTTTCTACAAAGTGAATGGGACCTGAAGGAAGGAGAGATGAAGGAAGTTCGTTTACTAGTAACGATGGCATAGCGGGCAAATGGACGGCCTCATTTGGGTTCTCTAAAGATGGGAATAATTGCGGATGCTTAAAGTAATGATAGTAAATGTAGTAGGCAGCGCAAGCTTGGATCCAAAGCACTGCACAAGGGATTTTGTGCTCTGCTGCAACATCGGGGACCCATGGCATAAAGGGATTGGTGATGATGCAGGATTTTTTTTTGTCGTTGTTGGAGAGATTGTTAATAATACTTGAGAGATTCTTGGACCCTACCTTTTGAAGTGATTCAATGAAGGCACCTACGTATTTGATGCGATCAAAGTCGTCGCTGAGGCCATCAGGGAAGAACACAAATTGAACCGTGCTTTCGGTGATGCGAGTAGCCGTGAGGTTGAGCATCAAGTGCTTACGCGCAGCTTCAGTGGTGGCGACAGTCACATGAAGGCCCTTCGAAACGAGGCGTTTTGCGAGCCTGAGAGTCGTGGTTCAAGTGCCCATGCGTTGAGAATGTGACCATTAAAACACGTACTTGCACTTCGCTTCCCATCGCTAGCTTGTGTGACTGAGTGAGCAAGAAGGCAATTGGGTAATTTTAAGATTCTTAAAGAGAAAGAAAAACCAGTTCAATTGCACTGATATTAAGCACTTCAATGTTCTATGTTACAAGTTAAACTGATTTTATATGTCTAAAGAATCATATATAACCTAATGTCGTCAATGAATTTTAATTTTCTGAATTATCGTTTTTAATTATTCTAAAACCTGAATAAAAATAACTTTAATTTTCTATGAAATTACCATCTATATCACTGCACAGGGCACACACAACAATGAAGCAAAGCCTTTTAAGGAATATCAGGCAGGATCTGACAGTGGAGATCTTCCATTTCAAACAACATGGAAAAGAATTCAATTCCTACCCTTGCCTGTCTTGGCAGCTTGATTGTTGATACTGGGGTATTTGAGTAGATAAGCCTAAAATTAACTTTTATTCAAATTTTGAACCGCTATAGAACTTAATTCTTATTCAAAATTTAACTACTGTGCTATTTCATGCTTACTTGCCCCTTTTAAGAAAATTTCCAGACCTTTTTCCAAACAAGATGGTTTCCTTATAACCCGCACGGCCGCACCTGCCATAACCTAAAACACTAAACTGGCTAATAGGAGTATGCCAAATTTATGAGCCATGGAGAGAGCCCACTCGAAGTCTCCAATTCACCCCAAACTCATTAAAGAATAAATAAAAATTAAGCTAATAACAAAGTTTCCGAAGTCTTTAATTGATAACAAACCTACTCCAAAAGTCTGCTTTGGTGAGTTTGAGATCAGGTTCGATGGGTAAATATCATTTTTCCAAACCTATATAAATTGGCATGGCCAACTCACAAACTGGCTCTAATTCTTTGCAGTTTATCATCAACAAGGCAAAATGAAAATGAGTTGAATCCCCACGTGTCTAATTCTCAGCAGTATATTTCGGGGTCAGCAATAAGCCAAACGAAAAAGACAGGAACTTGAAACAAACAATTTGCCGCAACCATATTTCAGCTGAATTGAAAGAAATTGAATCCTTTGGCGGGACTCAACTTTACCTATGTGGATGGCCCTTAAAGTTATTTCATTCCAAAATGTTATTTATATTTCTTAAAATTAAAGGAAAATAAAAGTTACACCCACTAGTGGAGCCAGTGTAGCTGCATTCATGGTCAGTTAAGCTGCATTCATAGTTTGGATTATAAATTGAATTTGTCTCAACTAAAATAATTTTTTGACTACATCCCTGGCTCCAAGGGTTGGGAAAATACTCGTGTGCACCCTAGGTTTTTAATAAAGGATGCCCTTTTGATTATAATTCTCTTTAATTTTTTTAATCCAAAAAATTTGACTCTAATATTTATAATAATAGAAATATAATATTAGAATAAATGTAATAATATTTTCATTTAAAATAATTTCAATATTTAATTTTTTTAATATTTTACTATCTATTAGACATATGTTATTATATCAAAGTAATTTTAATAATCAATAGAAACATATTATTAAAATTAATATATAAAAATTAGAATTATTTTGAATATTATAAAAATCATTTTAATATTATTGATATGTGAGATATATTTTATTAATAGTAAAATCAATTTAACCCAGTGATTTAATTAAAATCTTTATAATAATTGCAAATATATTATTAAAATAAATATAATAATTGGAATTTTTAAAATTACTTTAAATACTTATTATTAGTCTATTGAATATTTTAAATTATTTATATTATACTTATTTGTATTTATTAAAAAATTTAAAGTCAAAATTTTTAGTTATTATATTCAAAGTCTTGAAGTTCTTTATTAAAAACTCGGGGGTGTAAATGATCACTTCTTTGGACTTTGAGGGTATAGGTATTCTTTTTCCTCAAATTAAAATATTCTTACAATTAAAATCACCAAAAGATATTTTTGGGTGATAAACATATTTTTAAAAAAAATTGATATGATTATAAGTATTAATTTTTTTTAAAATAAAAAATTTTGAAAGTGACATGCGCATTCCTTTTAAGTGTTGTGTACACACACACTCTTCTTCTTCATATTAAAAATTTAACAAGTTAATTAATGTGATCAATAGAAATTTTTTAAAAAATAATAAATTACACTTCTTCTCTTTGAATTCATCACAAAAATAAATATTAGCATAACATCAATAATCATTGTAATACTAAAACTACTTATTTATTTAATATTCAACATTCAGACTTCAAATAAAAGTGGACTATTTTAAAATTTTCCATTTAATTTAGATGAAATTGTTTGACAACTAAATATATTAAAACTTTAGACTAAAAATGAAAACAACAAGCAACTAAAATACACATAAATCCTTCTTATAATGTTCAACATACAGTAAAATCTCAAAAAATAAATATTTGATAAATTAATAACCTTGATTAAATAATAAAATCTTTTGGTGCTAGCTTGGGTTAGTGTATTAAATTAATAATTTTGCTAAACGCATAAGATAATAACTTTTTTTGAATGTGTTTAGAGTCCAATGAAAATATAAATTAAAAATTAACCAAATACAAAATTAAATAATGAATAAATTATAAAATTCACAACATTTAGGATCTTTTTTTCTTTGCAACTTTAATTATTTGAATTCAACTCTTTGCAAACTATACATTTAAGAATCTAAAATTATTTATTTTTTCTTTGTTCTTAAATTGACTAGAGCATTATCCTTAATTTTGTGTAGAGCATGCATTGCGTTTGGTACATTTTCTTTATGTCTTTCTAATATATTCCAAATTTAGGAATAAGAACAAATTGATGTATATTCCAATAAGCATTATTATAGATATTATATTAGAATATGTATGTAATATGTTAAAATGAACTAGCAAGCATGATGGTTTATAGCTGTTGGAGGAGAAACTGTTGAACTGAGAAAATACAATATGTGCTCCTTCATAGGTAAGTATGTACAATGTATTAACAAAACTCATCTTAAAATAAAATATATTCCTAAATTAACAAATATTTATTTATCCATAATTTGTTAAATTATTCATTTATTGATAAATAAATAACTTTGTTAAAATAATATTTTTTTTTGTCAATCCCAACAACTCTATATATATGTTGGTCTTTGGAAATTGGTAAGGGATGGAAAAAAGAAAAAAAGTCATTTACTGACCATATGGCTGCCAATGAACCAAAGAACCCATGCTACTTGTTGAGTTATTTTTCTATTTTCAATTCATATCATTCTCTTCAATTCACCTCCAAATTGGACTCGCAATCTCTAGTTTTATTCAATTTCTCTCATTTTCTTTTTCCAGCTCTTCGAGTCAAGAAGCTCGTTGGTTCCTCGTTACCAAGCCAAGAATATATTCTTTCACACGTTTATTTGAATAAGGGAGATAAAAATTATCACGTTTGTTTGAATGGTGCAATATTAAAGTCCAACGTAATTTATAGTCAAAGAAAAACTATCTTAGTTCTCACAGTCAAGGCCAAACTAATCGCCGTTATAAATAGCACACCAGGTTCTGCATGTTGCATATATCACACGCTTTCATTTAAACTTCAGCAAATGGCAACCGCAATCAAATCTCTTAGCTTATTTTTGGTTCTTCTTCTTCTTCTTCCAATGAGTTTTAGTTTCTTTGGGACAGAAGCCGCCCGCCCCATCAACATATCCATGTCAAAGAACTATATGAGTGATGGGCTAGAGGGTTTGTTTGATGGATTATATCTTGAAGCAATCAAGAGATCCGGGCCGAGTCCCGGTGTAGGACACAAGTATAACGACAGGAATACTTACGGAGACATGAAACAGTCGGGTCCAAGCCCCGGTGAAGGACACAAGTTGACGGACAATCATACTCTAGGAAGCATTAAGCAGTCGGGTCCAAGCCCTGGTGCAGGTCACAAGTAACCCTAATTTACCTGTTACTCTCACACACCTGTTGCAAGGAGAAGCAATCTAGCTAGCTCTCTTTCTGTGATCCTCAGTTCGGTTATATAATTTTTTTTCTGGGAACAAAGTCTTTGTTCAACGTCTATACTTAGAAACACTGTCAAAGGCAGGCCATTTAATGTAATATCTTCTACTTTAATTTCAAACTAATTCATCATTTAGGTGCTATGCTTCAATGTTTAATTTATTAAGTAATATCCTTTGTTTTCATTATAGCTTACGTGAATGGGATTGGTAGTGTACCTTCCGTTTCATACATCATATAAATACCTGTGTGTTGTTGCTTCAAGTTAATTGAATCCTTCACTAAAATATATCTTTGGTAGGTACAGTGGGGCCACTCTTTAGTTGATGGCATCAAGAGCCGAAAATAAGCAGAGAATATTCTTTAATGGAATAAAATTAACAAAGTAATGCTTTGCTATAATTTCATTAGTCTCCATGTGTTCAGAAGACCAAAAAGAAAGGCGATCAAACAAACAGAACAACAATAGAGTCAAATTTTTAGCATAAAGCTACAATATACGAATTGTGTGACACTATTCTGTGCTTGTCGTATGCCTCGTTTTATTTGTTGTCAATAGAAGGGTTGATTTATGTGTTTTTATTCATCTAACACTTACACGCATATATCATGTCAGTTTATTAAAAAAAAAATTATATCATTGACATTTTAAATTCTAAAGTATATTTAAAAGTAATCTTAATTTCAGATAATTCTTATTTTTGTTTAAAAGATAAGAGAAAAATGGGGGTTTATTGATGAAATTTGGTTATGCGATCTTAACAAAAATGAGATAAATTAAGATTTTTAAAAGTAAAGGGTGATTTAAAAATGATCAATTCACAACGGATATAATATAAAATTACTTAATACATATTAGGTTGGGGGTAAATAAATAGATTTTCAATTTTCTGATGTTTAGAAAATGAAAAATTAGTATTTTCGAGTATAATTGAATTTCTCATGGGAGAAGTTAATAAAACCTTTTTTCATTATCCTTAAAGTATCTCAATAAATTAAATTCTTTTAATTTTTTTTACGTATTTATTTATTTTGTGAATAAATAAATCGTAATTAAGTGTCTTTAGAAGCTAAAATGAAGTGCCTTAAATATTTCTCGTGTAAAATGAGCCCTAATAATAATGAATACACACACATATATATATGTTTTTATGTATGTATATAGTATAAAATTAGGTCAAAATGTCCAGCTACTATGAATATATGTGTGTGCGCGCGCGAGTATATCGAACCAACAATGTAGGCGTCAGCTGCTACTAATAAACTAAATACTAACTAACCATGAATTTGTCCGATGGAGACGTGCTAAATATATAGTCCAGTTCGCACAGCCGCCTAAGTTTTTGGTCCCCTTATTATTATTTTCGAAGGCAATTTTTGACAAGCAGGCATAACCCCAGGGTGGCCGAAATTTTAATTTCCAGAGTCATAATATTTTATTATATCATATTCTATTTTGTTGGGCTTGTATCAGGGAAGAGAGTGGGTACAGTTGTAACATCATCCCACTTATTCAAATTTCGTAAGGCCAATGTTAGTGAGGTCCAGCCGACGTTGAAGCGGCCACGCAACAAGATTTTGAAGTTAGACATATATCTGCACCTCCTTGTAACTCAAATTCTACAACTCGATCACCCTTTGACTAATGACTAATCTGACTTTGCAAATTCGTGCTTTTGTAGTTTGGTCGGATAATTTTCCTTCAACGACACTACAACCGCAAGCTTTTTTTTTTGTGTTCACAACGAAGGATTTTCTTGATACCTCTTTCATAACATATTTCTATGATCAATATCAACATATTTCTACGTAGTTTATATATAGAAATATCTAGCACACTCTAAGAATTACTAGATATGAGAATTCTCTTTGGATCATGAGAACTCTTTAAATTTAGAATATTTTATAATTAGTTAAGTCTCCCTATAAATAGACTTGCCATTTAAAACGTGCAACAAGTAATGAGTAATTTAAACACCTATGAGTAAACTCTTTTTTTTTACTTAACTAATTACTTTTTTTATCTAACTCTTCTGCAAGCAACTTAGCTAAGTTAGTTAAGAAGTTCAAGGCTTACTTAACAACTTTTTGACAATAAATGTCTAAGTGCTAAATAGGTTTTTCGCACAAAATGTTTATCTCATAACATAGAACTACCAAACATCAATAACAAATAGGGTTTCGACTATAAATTTTGATTTCATGTATACTCATTTTAATATGCATACTCATATTTAAACATATCGATGACTACACTTGGCTAATATAATATAATTAGTTTCAAGCCACTCTTTAGTGTAGTTTTTAATCATTCACTAAACTGTTCTTAATGGCTTTCTTCTTTCTCTCCTCATTCGCATTCTACGCCCTAGTTGAAAATTACAACTGTACCAAACTTCAATGCATAATCTGAGTTTTGATGATTGGATTAGAAAATAGATAAATTTAATTAACATAGATTCAGTAGTAATCGCCCATCTTCAATCTTCCATTTTGTCCTAAAGTTATAATTACACTATTTATCTCTATTATTTTTGTAATGAAAAATTGGTTTCTATTTTGATATCTTTCTTATTTTTTAATTACCTGGTCGTGCTTTTTTAATAATCATAATTACCGATATAAATTTATTAGAACTAACTTAGATCAAACTATCACATTTTTATAGGAGATGTATCTACTTAAGCCAAATATTTATATTCAAGGGAAAAAAAAATTTTAAGTCCAGCATCAATGTTGGACTACTGAATTGATTGTTTTTTACTTTTGCAGTTTTCCATCGTAATTTATGATTACTTCATCTATGATATTGCATAAGATCGAAGCAACCAAAAAAATAAAAAGGACAAAAACGATAAATTCTAGTACTTTTTTCTTTAAATAACGTTTAACAAATATTAGAGTCATTCGTAAACTATTTTAAACTGAAGGTCTTAATTAACAAAACATATTAAATTGAGGGGTTCACTACTAATTTTTCCTCTAAATCACAGCTACCGCGTAGCGATTCCACTTCAAACAGTGGGCGAAACGAGAGAATAGAGAACAGCCGGGCGACGAGTCGCGGCAGAAGAGAATGACCTGCAGCTAAAATTAACAAGTCAAAGAAGAGATCATCTTCAGTCTGTCTGGCGCTGCTTCGAATAAGCTCAAAATGGGAAGCTCATCGAAGGACGATACCGGCAGCGATGGCGACACTTCGAGCAGAGACACGCCTCCGTCCAATTCCAGCCTCTTCTCCGAGGGCGAGCGAGTCCTCGCCTATCATGGTCCTTGCATCTACGAAGCCAAGGCATTTCTTTCTTTTCTCTATTTCTGCTTTGTATTTCTTAAATTAACGTTATTTTGGTCACTTCTTCGTGTATCTTTCTTAAATTAACGTTATTTAACTGTCTTTATTTTATTTTATTTTTTAAATTTATTTTGGCTTTATATGAAGTTATGATTTGTGTTTTACGCCCGAAATCTGGGTCTTCGACCTAGCCCTTTGGTTCTCGATAAATCTTTAGCTCATAGTTTATAAATTAGGTATGTGATATGTACTTAAATTTGTTTTGCTCGTCATTCATGTTATCAATTTCCAAAAGCTTAATTTGCGTTCCATTGCAGGTTTTTGTGTTGTTAATTGAGTCAGTGGCTATACTGAGTACATTTGAGTGGTTGTTTTAGTTCTGGAATTCCTAAATTTGCCAATATCGAGTCTTTTGCCTGTGGGTGTGTTTGTGTGTGTCTGTGAGTGTCTGTGAGTGAGTGAGTGAGTGAGTAAGTGAGAGAGAGAGAGAGAGAGAGAGAGAGAGAGAGAGAGATTAGATATTCTGATGTGAGTCAAAATTAAGCTATGGTTCTTTGTTAATGGCTTTAGAGCTTGAGTTTTTTGTGACATATATAGAAAATGCTACCGAAATTTGATTGAAATGCTATTATGTGGAGGCTGTTGTCCTTCATTATTCTGTTAGGAGGAATTAAGGGTCAAGGGAGCATCTGCTGCATAAGTATAATTGTTTTATATTGTGCCTCCAATTATATGTTGCTGAAGTGGATGTTTGGTTTTACAATTGGTAAAACGTTATAATTTTAATCTTAAAACCTGTTCTTGTTTTCCAATTGATTAATCTTTTTCTCGATTTCTTGTGCACATTTCAACTTTAGTGTTTCTACTCTGATTACTCTGTGCTCAATTATTTTAGGTTCAAAAAGCTGAGCTTCGGAAAAAAGAGTGGAGATACTATGTTCACTACCTTGTGAGTCTTCCCACCAACTACGTTTCTCTCTTTTAGTTGGCTACTTTGAATTATGGTATACTTTCTTTGGGAGCGTCTTTCAGTTACTGCTGTAAAGACAATGATATTCTTGCAATTTAAATGCTTGAACCACTGATATGGTGGGGAAACATAGGATTACCTCATATATACAAGTGATGACACATTTTCTGTATTGCAGGGTTGGAACAAAAAGTGAGTATGCCTTCTGTTGTATTCGTCTTACTTCATATTTTAAGTTCTGATTCCAAAACATGGTGAGCAACAGAGTGCTTGATTTGGAGGTCATCTTCTCTCCTTTGCTTTCTTCCTCACTATAACATTACCGAAATATTTAGTGCTTTAACAATCTGTATGATACAGACTGCACTGTTTCAAAAGTGCACTCTTTTAGGCAGAAACACTCAATGTAATTGCTTCTCTTTTCTTCATCAACTGTCAGTTCTTCACATTAACCTGATCTGGTGGTTAAACATTTCTAGATTGCATCTTCATATGCGATTTAGAAGTGGTAAATGCTATTAAATGAAACTGCACCTTGCAAACTTACCAAAACCATGCTATCATGATGGATCACATCTTCTTGTATCCATTTTTTTTAATTAAATAAATTGAGAAATTCAGTCACACCAGTTTTATTCTTTCAACATTTAATTATTTACTGGCTCTCCTTAATCAGTTAAACATATGAAATTGGTTCCTTGTCTTTTTGAAAGTTTCATTTTGATGGCTTGGGAGGAGCTACAGCTGCTGGTACATGTGCTAATATTTCTCTGATACACTTTGCCCATTACTAAAATTTACAATAGAAGTTCCTTTCCAAAAAAAAAAAAAAATTTTATAATAAAGTTCATTGTATGGACATGAGGCAATTCTACTTGGATGGAACTACAATGAGAAATTTTATTTCAGAGAAAAATCTTTTCCCAGTGAGACCAGGAAAATTTGCTTTCATTAATTTTTATTGCCCTTTTCGGAAAGGGATACAGAAATCATTACTATCGCTTGGACATCTTGCCAACAGTTGGGACGAGTGGGTAGGTGTGGACCGGTTGCTGAAACATACTGAAGAGAATGTCATGAAGCAGCAAGCCCTTCAAAAAAAACAAGGTGCAGACAGGAGTTCAAAGTCTGGACGGTCAGCTCAGACTAAGCAAAAAAGTTCTACCGGTTAGCTTAAAGCCTTTTTATCTCTTACGCTTAAAAAATCCATTCAATTGGAAGTCTAAGTTCATTCTTTAGATATTATGTTTAGATATGGTGTCAGATGGCCAAGCTTATCTTTTCTATGGCATCACACTAATTGAATATAGGTTCATCTAGACTTTCCTTTCTCAATATTTTATAATTTATTTCAATTATCTTTTCTGTTACTTTAGTTTTTTGGGAGTTTCAAGTGTCGGACCAATTAATATTTGGTGCCTTTTATGCTAGTTATTGACTGCTTATATTGATTATGATGTTGTAGATGTGAAGGTGGAGAAAGAGGACATCAAAAGCTATGGTATCAACTTTTCTTTTCTCCCTTAGTTTTAAAATATCTCGTCATCTGTACCATTCATTGGAGATCTTACTGAAGTTATTTTTGTGATACTCATTTTGCCATGATGCATGCGTGTGAAGCAATTGCCTTACACTATATCATTTACATGATAATATTCTCATAATGTATTTCTTTTAATAATTAAAATAAAAAACAACCTTCAATGGGGAGATGGATATATGTGTCTAATCTTATTAATTTCACGATGTCAAATTCTGATTGGAGCCATGAAAACCTAGTTAAGTTTGTTGTCAGGACTTCACTGATAATTATAACATACTTTGCTTTTATGTTTGTTATGAGTTCAGTTTCAATGCTAACTTCAGATTAATATTTGGCACTCAATATAGTGGTCAACAAAGGTTTTGGAGTGCTATGTCATTCTGTGGGACAAGATTATTTGAAGATGTTGGGATTACAAGCAATTCACCATTATAATCCTTCAGCCTTGAGAGATCCATAATGTCTGAAAATTTTTCAGCATTCTCTGTAATATTTGGCACTCAATATAGTCTCTTCTCTTTTCTTGATAAGAATATAGTCTCTTTTCCGCTAAATGCATTTTGAAACAAACTGAAATTTCACAGGATGCTGAAGCACGGCCGTATATCTACCTTTTGCTTGCTTTGAAGTTTGTTTTTGTTTATCAATATGAAAATGACATGCTATAGGAGGACTCTGAACTTTAGTTGTAACATAAGCTAATTTTGTGGCAGTGGCAAAAGGGAAGAAGCGAAAGAGTGACTCAGGCACAGAGGTCTGGTTTGTAGATAATGCTTTAATATATATCTTTTTGTTTTCTGAAGACACTTATTGAATCCATTGCTTCTATGGCCAACTGCAGCATTTGAGCTGCTGTCCTATTTACTATTATTTTATGATTAACTTTTATTGAACTCCTTTCAATCCACAGTATGTATAGTAGTTCTACATAAGCTGTGAGGTTAAAAGTGATGCATAAATTGAGTTCTAGTTTCTATATGCTTAAATGTAGCATCTCGAATCAGTTGTGTCTTAGTTTCTGGATGTTCATCTGATGCACCAGTTCGCACCTGCTACCTCTATCGGTTGCTATATATATTATTTTTTTAACTTCCCTTGGATATGGTTATCTATATGTTGTAAGTTCAAATGTGATTATAGGCTTCAGAATACAAATAGGGATATTTATGATAAGGAATGCAATGCGATTTTCCTTGTTCAAAATTAAATTACTCAGCTACTTGTATTTTTGTCACACTGCTCAACTTAAGTTGAATCTGGCAAAAGATGTGTCTGCATACAAAAATGCTCCATTTGAGAGTGCTTTCTTGTATTGTTGGGCTAAGTGTGATTTTATATTTGTTAGAAGGACAACGTATCTGTAGAAAAGCTTGTCAAGATCCAAATCCCTTCTACACTAAAGAAGCAGCTTGTTGACGATTGGGAATTTGTTAATCAGCAGGACAAGGTATGTCTGTTACAGACTGTTGAAAAAGTTTCTGTTTTCCTTATGTTAATGGTGCTTGAACATTGATATAAAGTCTTGGAAGTTGAAAGCTTTCTTAACAGCTGAGTTTAAAATACATATATCTGATTCTGTGATAAATTTTGCTGATAGATTACCCTTTTTTCTGCAGCTTGTTAAACTTCCACGTTTGCCAAATGTTGATGATATTTTGACGAAGTACCTTCAATACAGGTCAAAGAAGGATGGCATGTAAGTTTTACTAGTAGTCTATACAGTAGTTTTATTATTTTGTGCCTGTGCTTGTCATTTGTACAGTTGTTGATTTCATAATCTGTTTCCAACTGTGACATGGATATGATTCAAATTTACCCAGTATCTTTTTGTTGACAAGGTAATTCTTTTCTTGCTTGCTGGATCCAGATATAAAAAGTGTTCATCTCTTTCAATTGTATAGAGAATAGAATCATCTTTAACTTCTTACTAAAAATCTTTTAAGATATTGAAAATACGTCCAGCTTAGGCTTTTGATTCTTTGGGCTCAGAGGTTCATTTACACACACACACACACACACACACATACACGTGGGTCAGCAGGCCCGTAAAAATACTCTCAATTTTACACATTAATATCCATTGGATTTAAGTTGAATCAATGGATGAAATTTACTGAAATTAAATATTCTAAATTTTTTATATTTTCTCTTTCCATGTGACCCCACCCCAAATCTTTCTTGTCTTGTATTTTCTCTCTCCCTTCAAGTGCTCTTTACCTACCCCCCAACACTCTACTCTTGTTTCTTTTAATCTCTTCCAGAAACCCAAAAACAGAAAGGTGGTGCAGTGGGTGAAAAGTAAGAGCCTATCAAGGTGTGACTCATTGGATGACAAGAAGTCAATTTGATTTTTGCAATCTTGTGGAGTTTTGTTGACGTGTTTGATTCTATCAACTGATAAGCTCAACAACGTTGCTTCCAAATTGCTCAAATCCAACCACTGGCACCGATTACCAAATCTCTCAATGGAACAAGTCAAATCACTGTTATCGGTCTTGAGCTTTCAATTGGCGATTTTGCGCTTTCAATTGTATGCGGAGAGAGAAAATAGATGAAACAAAGAGCTGGAGATGAATTTGGAGAGAGTAAAGAAATTTTGTAGCTGAGGGGGAAAAAAACAAAAAAAAAAGTAGAGATTATAAAAAACAAGAGAAGGGAAGTGGAGAGAGCACGTGAAGGGAGAGAGAAAATACAAGAGGGGAAAAGATTTGGGGTGGGCTCCACATGGAGAGAGGAAATATAAAAAAATTCTTGGATATTTAATTTCAGTAAATCTCATCCATTGATTCAACTAAATCCAATGGATATTAATGAGTGTAAAATTGAGAGTATTTTTTATTGGACACCCTCGTTTTCGTTTTTTTCTTAATGCGGACACTCTGTTAAACCGTGTAATCTAATAGAGTTATTTTTTAATGCAATATAAAATCATGCGTTTTAATACCATTAAAATCTAACTTTATTAAACCGTATGGCTTAAAAGTGTGTCTGCATAAAAAAAAAAAAAATGAGGGCATCCACTGTAGAGAAGGATACGCACACACACATTGGGTGAACCTCAATGGTACGGAAGCTTTATTAATGAAAAATGATTTTAGTATATATCAATTCTGTTCTTTACTGCTGGAGTTAGAACTTGGCTTCCTTCTCATAGTGAATATATCAACGCTATTTTTTACTGTTTTCTTCCTTATGTTTAGAATTGAAGCTTATTTGGATTAATTTTCTTAAGAGAAATGAAAAGACATGGAGCCCCTATCCATGGATTTAAATGGTTGAATCTGGGTTCCTCAGCTTATTGAGAGTCAGCCTGTACAAATTTTAAATTGAATGGAATATTTCTGAATTGAAATCAAGATAAGGGTATTGTATATTTAATACTGATTTTATGAGGATGCTGCTGTCCTCTTCCCTGAGCAGAGTTTGGTGTTGTCCTCTCACTCTATGCACTCACATAAACACAAACATTTCGATTCAAATGAACAGATAATTTTGTTGCCGAGGCATTAATTGTTTTCTTGGGCTTACTCATGTAAACTGCCTGCAGATGTGTCCACAAGTTTAGTGTTATGAACTTATTTTCTGAGTTTTGGCTGTACTGAATAAGTTGAAATCAAGTCGTCACTTTTAACGCTCCAGTATATAATTCTGAAGATTACACTTTTAATGGTCACATGGATCATATTTTCTTTCAGGATGACTGATTCAATTGGAGAAATCTTGAAAGGCATTAGATGTTACTTCGACAAAGCATTGCCTGTGATGCTCCTTTACAAGAAAGAGCGCCAACAGTATCATGATTTAGTTGTGGATAATGTTTCTCCATCAACCATTTATGGTGCTGAACATTTGCTACGCCTCTTTGGTAAGTATGCTTTTGGAGCAGTTTGAGTGTCATAAATATGCTGTTTTACATGTAATTCTATCCACGGCATGAAACTATATAGATTGTGAGATTTTGAACTACATAGATTATCTAAATAACTTAATGCTATCCACGGCATGAAACTAACTTTGTTTAAATGTGAGTTACTTAATGTTATAGTTTTCCACACGTTTGCAGTTAAGTTGCCTGAGCTATTGGCATATGTCAACATCGAAGATGAAACACTTATCCGCTTGCAGCAGAAAATGATTGACTTTCTCAAGTATTGAATCCTCACTCATTAGACTCGTTACCTAAATGCTCAATTGGTGTCTTTCATTGCTTGAGATATAACTATATTATGTGTTTATGCTCAATATATTGCAGGTTTATGCAGAAAAATCAGAGTACTTTCTTTCTTTCTGCTTACGATGGGTCGAGAGTTTCTGAAGGTAAAGGCAAAGGAAAAGATGAGTAATGTTTCTGCAGAATCTTCTCTGCCATCTGCACACTCATTGTTGCCGATATTAGATGGTGGAGTCAGTCATAGAGCTTCATGACCATCTTGGCGTCAACAACCCAGAGAATACGGCGTCCAATTGTTGTAACTATAGAATCTGTTATTCTTTCTCTCTTTCAGACGGTGAGTGAGATTTATTTGTATCGTGAAAAGATTTGATTGCAATAGCCAAATGTTTTCTTATTACAAACCTTGTTGATTAGTTGATGTTAGATTCAATGTGAAGCCTCCTGGTGCTTATCCCTCTCTTGGCATTTTGACATTTCGTGAGATAACCGATTCTTCTCACACGTTTAAGTGTAAGAGAGAATTTCCCTGTTCTTTATATATAAACCTTTGTTCTTTACAAATGTTTGGGACTTCATTGGCAACCACAAACAAACTGAACTGATATTGCAATATGCCCATATTCAGTTACTCACACTGGAGATGAATTTCAGGACAAGCAAACACTTACCTGCAACTGAAAAAGTGAGTAAAAGCAAAACTCAGGAAGGAACCCCGTTGTCAACTTGTGACATGAATCGAGATTATTTCAGCATAATGAAAACTGAAAAGCCAAAATTCGAAATTATTTTAGAAGTGAAATTGCCCTTGTTTTATAGACAACCGCATCATCCAAGGTTGCTGCTGCTGCCACCGACGTCCAGCACGAACCTACACCTCGTATCATTTCTTTCCATCTTCTCAAATGCCCCGCTTTCGTAATCAATTTTAACCAACTCTAACACTGACGTCAAACCCTTCTGTCCCCAAAAACCCAGTAATTCCTGCGACTTTTCCATGCTTCCGACATAACTTCCCGTTACTGTTTTCTTCCCTAATTAGCAACATTTATTTAACCAAATTTTGTGTAGCTTAACTGGAATGAAAATTACCAATAACGTACAAAGAATTAGGTACGCTGAATCAAATTGTAGGGGCTTTGAAGCAACGCCAACTAAAATGAACTTCCCTTCAACCTTGAGAATTGTGAGGTAGGATTGCAGAGGGTGAAAAGCTGGAACAATGTCTAGTAAACAGTCAAGGCTGTTTGCTGGTTTCTCCATCTTTGCCCCATCGGAGCTTACCAGAAAAGGATCAGCGCGTAGGTGTTCTAGCGCCTCGTGGCTCGTCTCTCTTTTTGCTAACTTTTTGATAAAATAAAATATATCTGAAAAAAAATAATTAAATAATTAAATCGTGTTATTAATTTATATTTATTTATTATAATTATGACTGCCCAATCACTAATTTACTATATAGCTAATGTTCTTATTAATTATTTTTAAATTAATTTTAATTATTACTCTTAAATATTTTAATATGATATTATACTAAATATAATATAATATTATATAATTTAATATAATTCAATTAAAATTAATTCAGTACAATCACAGTATTTAATTGAATGTAATGGCAGCCATATAAGACAAGCAACAAAGCAGGCCCAAAAATGAGCTCATAATGTGTAATCATTCTCTCCAACTACAACCAAAGCTTGAGCCCTGACTCTTGAGCACGCACAAACGCAACAGTCATTGACAAAATACTACGCAGACACAATAAGAAGAGAGCAGTGAGCACCACGGCCTTGGCCTCCATTCCATTTCGAATTAAATAGCTTTGTTTACTACTACTACTATGCTAATGACCTGAATACCACCATCAATTTCTATAACAATGGAAACAACTCTTCTTCATTCAACCATCCACGTCGCGAGTTTCCCGTCTCCGACTCGCTCCATACGACTCAAACGAGTCAACTCACTCAAACCAACTCTTAGCTTCACTCATCCCGTAATTCGCTTCAATTTTAAACCTCTCAATTACCGACCAGTTAATTGCCTATCTCATCCTCACATTAATCACCAGCACCACTATCACGATCATCATCATCATCACCGTCACAATGATTGTTCGGAGCTGAGCGGACCACAGAAAGCGGTTATTAAATTTGCTAAAGCAACTAGATGGTTAGATTTGGCGAATTTTTTGAGAGAGCACCTGCAGCTTTGTTGCTGTGCCGCGGCACTGTTTCTAGCTGCTGCTGCTTGTCCTTATTTGTTACCGAAACCAGCGATTAAGCCTCTACAAAATGCATTTCTCGCCGTTGCTTTTCCTCTTGTTGGCGTAAGCATTATTATTATTATTATTATTCATATGTTTTTGGAAATTGGAACTTAGATTTAGATATTAGGACTTACTTGAAATTTATTTTTATTTGTATTTGATCATGAATTATAATTATGCTGAGTATTTACTTATAGTAGTATATAACGTTGCTTTATTGTCTGTGCTGCCAACAAACGTAAGCACAAGTTTATTATTATATGGACTTCATTGTGCTAATAATGATAATTCAGGTGTATGAGCTTTTGAATCTGGAAATTGATCATGTGTGCCTGTGCTCCTTTTTTTGCGATCAATCACATTCTTAGGTTGCATTTGGGAGTACACTCTAGAAAATTCCTTCTATAGTTCTTTTGTATATTTCCTCCAATCTCATTCTGTTTTTTAGAATTTTTACTTTATCTACAATGAACTATATCAGGATTTGTGGAATGTCACATATTTTGTTCAGGACCTGATTGTCACCATTTTCATTGTTCCATATACTTTATTGGATTCCTCTCAGGTCTCAGCATCCCTTGATGCTCTAACTGATATTGCTGGTGGGAAAGTAAACATTCATGTGCTAATGGCTTTTGCAGCCTTTGCATCAATATTTATGGGAAACTCCTTGGAAGGAGGATTACTTCTTGCAATGTTCAATCTGGCCCACATTGGTAAGCTTTTCAAACTAGGGGATTGTCAAATATTTCAAGGCTAAGTTATGCTTCGTACACTAATTTATCACTTGTGCAGCTGAAGAGTTTTTCACTAGCCGCGCAATGGTAGATGTTAAGGAGCTGAAAGAAAATTATCCAGATTCTGTCCTTGTGCTAAATGTTGATGATGACAACCTACCAGATGTCTCTGATTTAGCATATAGAAGTGTACCCGTGCATGATGTGGAAGTTGGCTCATATATTTTGGTTGGCGCTGGCGAGGTCTGTGATAACAGAAACGATTACATTTTTCTCCCGTACGAGAGCACTTTTCAGCATCACTTTGTGCTATTCTAATTGAAAGTTTTTAACCTTTTCAATCATATACTAAATTATGGAAACTTCATTTGGTCTGGAACTGTATTCAGGCTGTGCCTGTTGATTGTGAAGTTTATCAAGGTACTGCAACAATTACTATTGAACACTTGACTGGGGAAGTCAAGCCACTAGAGGCTAAGGTTGGAGACAGGATTCCTGGTGGTGCAAGGAATTTGGATGGTAGAATGATCCTGAAGGTATATTTATTTTCTTAGCTTCATACTTCTTCCAGAGGCAGATGTGTGGAAAGAAGTTCTTGTTTTCCAACCTCTTGTGAAACCCTTGAGTGCACAACAGTCAAAGCTCTTGTTGTTTTTCTTCTTCTATCCTTTTTGGCCGTTGGTGCTTATTTATGTTCTCAGGTTACACATCTTTAAAATTTCCTTCCAAATTTCTGTCAGGCAACAAAGACATGGAAAGAGTCCACACTTAATAGAATTGTGCAATTGACTGAGGAAGCACAATTGAACAAGCCGAAGCTTGAAAGGTGGTTGGATGAATTTGGTGAGCAATACAGTAAGGTGGTAGTTGTTTTATCACTGGCTATTGCTCTTATTGGGCCATTTCTTTTCAAGTGGTCATTTATCGGCACTTCAGGTAATCTAGTGAAAGAGCTCAAATTTTTATGTATATTCTTCAGTTCTTTCAATTATCTAGCATTTTAATTGTGCAATTATCGCAATTATGAGCCTTACGTCTGGTTGAACTATTTAACAAGGATGTTTTTAGCTTTATAAATGCATACTTCTTGTCTGAAAAAGGGTCTGGTCTTCCATCTTTATCATAGCTGGGTGCTTCTGTTTCTCACCAATGTCCTAAGAGGTTTCAAGCATATCACTAAAATTTGGCATTTTGGACATTTTTATCTTCAGTGTTGTTTGACTCTTGTTTAATCATGTAGCATGCAGAGGATCAGTCTACAGAGCATTGGGGCTCATGGTGGCTGCATCACCATGTGCCTTGGCTGTAGCTCCCTTGGCCTATGCTACTGCAATTAGCTCCTGTGCAAGAAAGGTACCTATCATTCAACTGCCATAATTAAGCCTCTCTCTTCTTTTTGTTTTTTTGGGTTGTGCATTTGGAGGGTGGAGTGAGGTTACTCAAAAAGTTGTGGTTGGGTTTAAGTTCCACAGGTGAGATGAACCTCTTATGTGGCCATGACACAATCCTTTTTACAGGGGATACTGCTTAAAGGTGGACAAGTATTAGATGCTTTAGCATCTTGCCACACTATTGCATTTGACAAAACTGGAACATTAACAACTGGGGGCCTTATGTTCAAAGCAATTGAACCAATTTATGGGCATTGGATTCGAAGCAAGAAGACACATGACATCTCCTGTTGCATTCCCAATTGTGAAAAAGAAGCCCTTGCAGTAGCAGCCGCCATGGAAAAGGGTACTACCCACCCTATTGGAAGGTACTTTTTCACAGAAGTATGCATTCCATGTATAGTGTCTACCTGAATAATCTATTCCTATGATGTGGCTTGAATGATAACTCTTTGTAAATACTTAGCTTCCAGCATTACTAGTTGCATGACAAGTGCGCAGAAAGCTTTCTGTGTACATCATCTGCCATTCTAAATGCTTAGTGCGAAACGGATGGAGACTTGTGTGCTTGAATGCAATCTAGTCTTCAACTCATCTCTGTTATTCATGTCCTTCCTCACTCTTAGCCCTACTAATCTAATTAAATTAAAAGAAAGGACTTGCATGCTTGTCCTTCTCCATCTACATGATACAAAATCTTACTGGGAAATAGCATCTGTGGTGATTTTTACTATGAACTAGATTAAAAATGATTTACACATACAGTTAGTCTTCGGTGATTGCTTGGTTTGCAATCTTTTATAATGGAAGTGCCAATGTGAACTTTCCACCATGCATGGTACCAACATCAAATATGTGGTTTTGAAGTTCTTGATCATCTTGCAACTGGTCATTCATGTTCTCATCATCTGATTCTCAAGTTTGAATTTGCTCAAGTATTTGATTCTGTCCATATGATTACTCTTTGCACAATCCAGCTGTTGGAGCTTTGTTAGATTATAAGGTTGGTAAGAATGTTACAACAATTCTACAGTTTAAACTTTTAGGAAAACACTTTTCCCACAGGTTGAGTTAAACATTTTTCTGGCTCAACATATTTTAACTTTGGTTGTTTAGTATGTCAAAGACTTAAAATTTGATTGTCTATGAATGAATGTCTAACTAATTTTCCACCATTTATGAGTGGACAATTTATATTTGGTGATGTTGTGTGGTAAATTTGATGAAGTCGGGTGTGGGAATCAAATCTTTAGAATTTTCTTGTTTTCCCTTGTTACCATGTGATGTAATGAGCTTTATATTGGTGCTGAATGAATCCATCTGTCTTCCATTCAATTGGAATTTCGTAATTGTTTTTTAGGCTATTATTTTAGATGTTTTCAGTCTTTAGCTTTCATATCAAACTAATTTACCAGTCTTCATTTGTTTCATGCAGAGCTGTGGTTGACCATAGTATAGGCAAGGACCTTCCTTCTGTATCAATTGACCGTTTTGAGTATTTTCCTGGTCGAGGTCTCACAGCAACTGTAAATGGCATTGAGGTACTAAAAAATATATTCTGATGGTACCTTAACCCATGTTTGCTCAATAAGCAATATATGATTATCTTGGCTGAACAATGTAAACAACCTTCTAACTTATTTGAATCTTGTATTAGAATGGTGCTACTGGTTCCAATAATATTCTTTGTCTTCTTTTTGGTTAATTTTGTCCCAAACTATGAGAAGGTAATTATACATTCAAATTAGAGACTGAAACTTACAGCTCTCAATGTAAGTTTTTCATCTCTTTAATTATGACTTGAGTCTATTTATTTGACTGAGAAAACATCTTATAGTTTGACAGGAAGCTTTTAGAGTCTTTATTGTAAAATATAAAATCTCTGCAAAAATATCATTTAAGCCTTTTTTTTTCCTTAATCTTTCCCATTCCTTTACATAAATATATACATTCTCTTGTACTTCCGTATTCATGTAGATCACTAAATTCAATCTCCCTGAATTTATCAATGTAAGTAATTCAGATTACCCCCTCATGAAATCACAATCTTCAAAATACACCCTAAACTATGTTAACCTTAACTTACCCCCCATTTTTGTTAAGAAAACAAAAAAATTGCATCAATGTGCCCCATTTTTCCTTTATCTTTTAAAAAAAATAGAGGTAAGTTGAGGCTTGTAATAGTTTGGGGGATATTTTGAATATTGTCATTTCACAATGGAAGTAATCCGAAATTTACCCTTAATACATAAATGGAGATATCCAGATATTTCACTTCAAAACCAGTGTTGTTTTATTTGGTTGTTCTTCAGGAGATGGGATGGATCACTGAGGTCTGTTGTGCGCAAGAATCTGTACAAATAAAAGAATATTTGTATATTGCGTATCCTAGAAGGACAATGCTGTTGGTTTTAACTGAATACATGTTATTTAATTGAGTTGTCATTTTTTAATTTATAACATGAAGTTTGTAATTAATATGAACCCCATGCACTCTTATACCAACAAAAATTTTTATATGTATGTTATCAAAAAGTTCATGCTGGGAATTGTTATATTTCCCCCAATATTTGCTCTGATGATAATTTGGATTTACAATCTTTTGTACTTTGTTATAGTCAGGAACTGAAGGGGGTAAAGAATTGAAAGCATCTCTGGGTTCTGTAGATTTTATAACTTCTCTCTGTAAATCTGAAGATGAATCAAGAAAGATCAAGGAAGCTGTGAATGGTTCTTCTTATGGAAGGGGCTTTGTTCATGCTGCTCTTTCTGTTAATGAAAAGGTGTGGTTCGCCCTTATGCTAATTTAGTTCCCTCATTTTGTTTACGTTTACGTTTGCTGATGGAGAAACTTTTCTAGTTAATGTGTGATCCTAATTTTAGTGCTGCATTTAATTTTCTGTATAATTGTGCCAACTTATTTAAGTATCGATATGATACAAATGCTTAAATTTGTAGATGCTCCCTAATTATTTATTTATTTATTTAATTTCTACATAATACCCCATCATTACAAAGGTCATGAGAAGTCATGTATCTCATGAATCACTTGACGTCCGGAGTTGAGATTATGTTTGCCTCCAACTCTGCATAGGTAACATTGATTCACCTCGAGGATAGGCCTCGCCCAGGAGTTTCAGATGTTATAGCAGAATTAAAAGATCATGCAAGATTACGTGTGATGATGTTAACTGGTGACCATGAGTCTAGTGCGCAGAGAGTAGCAAATGCTGTTGGCATCAATGAAGTTTACTGCAGCCTGAAGCCTGAGGATAAGCTCAATCATGTGAAGAGGACCTCCAGGGATATGGGTGAGCTCCTAAGCTTTAATCATGGTTCGAGATCATTATATTGTCTCTATGTTTTGGCTACCTAGAACTCATAATAGCATGTAAATAAGCATTCATTAAGCTAATTTTGTATTGTTTCATTTAGTAGTTACTGAAACTAACAGAAACACAGATGAAGAAAGACCACCACCTTCTTTCCCCTCTTAGTACTTGTGCACTTATATGTATTATTTTTTGCTTATACTAATCTCCAGCTCTACCAGGCTTTTGTCAGATGGAATCACATGCTTAGGGTACTGAAGCTCAAATCAAAAAATATATACTGCTATAGTTTGACCACTAGGTTTCCTGTTATGTTCCATTGGATTTTTTATTTATTTATTGGAGAAATCAACTAGATGTTACTTTGCGATTTTAATATGTTGTCCTATAATTTATGGAACCCAAAATGTTTTTTCTCAAAAAAATTTGGATTTTGCTGCAGGAGGAGGTTTGATCATGGTTGGTGAAGGCATTAATGATGCGCCAGCACTCGCAGCTGCAACTGTGGGAATTGTTCTTGCTCAACGGGCTAGTGCAACTGCTATAGCTGTTGCAGATGTCTTGCTCCTGCGGAACAATATCTCTGGTGTCCCATTCTGTGTTGCCAAGTCTCGCCAAACAACTTCGCTGGTATTTGCTAACAAATGGCTTGCTGAGTCTTTTAGTAATTTCTGCCCTTCATATTATTGATCTTTTGAGAACGTGTGCTTGCAGGTCAAGCAGAATGTAGCCCTTGCTTTATCCTGTATAATTTTGGCATCTCTTCCATCGGTCTTGGGATTTTTACCCCTTTGGTTGACGGTATGAATCGATCTAATGATTAGCTTTCGGGACCTCTTTCCTTAAAATTATTGAGGTGGTTTGGTTAAACTGATCACCAAAAAAGACCCTCGATTATGTAATATGGTTAAAAGTTTTCATGAAAATGGTTGATTGAAGCGAGAGTGTTATCATGTAAAGAAGATGCATCCACCATGGTCTCCCTAAAACTTATGTTTTTTTTCCTTATTTGATCACGAAGGCAATTTTCCTTTTCAAGTTCGTTTCTCTCCTGACCAAAACTTATAGCTCTCTGGTTAATCTTTCTTGGCCTACGTGCAGGTTCTTTTACATGAAGGCGGCACTCTTGTTGTTTGCCTCAATTCAGTACGTGCTCTAAATGACCCGTCGTGGTCCTGGCGACAGGATATACAACATCTCATCAACCAATTTAAATCTAAGCATTCTGTGCTGCAGAAAAAGGATGCTAGATCAAATACCATGCCGGCTGCATCTTTGTAACTAAACGCCCTTTGTAATCCTCCTCTGCTCCTCTTCTCTACTCCAATCATTATGTAGCTACTTCATGCATAAGCAAGCTCTGGATGATCCGATATGTTTTACCGATCGTGTATAAAAGAGGTCTCGAAATCCAAATATGCACAGGATCTATCTTATTAGGAACAAGTTGACTACAACGATCTAATAAAACGTTTTTCCATTCAAGTTAATATGTCGGGACTTGGTGCCTCTTGTTAATAAACGTGCCATTAACCGATATACCGTAACAACCATGACATCAGGATCAACTAACGCCTACCATCTTCGAAGTAACTTCTACCGCCAAGCAAGCAACCACTACCTTTAGTTAATCAGCTGCTCGCAGATGTGGTCAAATGAAAAATTGGTATTTTATTCTGTTTCACACTTATGTACGTTGCAACTATTTCATCAGGATGTCATTACTTTCCCATATGGAATGCCATCGGCTCCAATAAACAAACTAATTCAGATCTTTGTGTCTTTATTTAAACCCATTAATGAAAGAGAATGAGACTTCTATTGGTACTTTTTCTGTATTGTTTTGACTCCGATTTGTGATTTTTTATTGGTGCATATCATCGTCCCCGATTGGGAAACATGATAAAAATGCAAAATAAAATAACTTTTAACAATGAAAAGGAGGAATACGCAAAAATGTACACGCCATTTAGAAATTAGAACTTTAAGGCAAGTTGAATTAATTAACAGGACATAACTTGCATGTTTATGTCCTGATCTATAAATTATTCAAAGGAAGGAAGTCCATAGATCCATAGAAATTTCAACCTTTTTGGTCTATTTATTCTTTTTCTTCTATGTAAAGCTAAGTACCTCTTTGATATGGTTTGTGTAATGACAATTAAGTATTTATTTAATTTCATAAATTCTTTTTTAAATTTTTTAATAGAAATTTAAAAATTAAATAAAGGTAATAACTCAAATTTTAAAATTTTGATAATAGAGGTTAAATTATTTTAAATATTAAAATATTTAAAATATTATTTACTTATTTGATAATATTATTTTATTCTTTTCAATAAATAATTTTAAAAAATTTGTCTCTTAAAATAATTTTACAATTTTTAATAAAAAATTTTGGTTAACCCCTAAATAACCAATTTTTTTTTTTTTTTTTTTTTGTGAAAACTCAACTTACAAAAAATCAACTTAAATAAACTGTTAGTTAAAAATGTATACGAAACTTAGCATAAGACCACCATCAATCACTCATTTACTCATCTCCAACTCCATCTCCCTATTTTGTACATTCATAAATTATTCACAAATGAAATAGCATAAAATAGAGTTCAGTTTTCTCCCTCGCACTGTCTGCCTCATCACTTCATCAACTAATTACTAACTAACCCATCCTCGATCTAGACACCAACATTCCTAGAAATCCACGGAAAGCACGCGCCACCTCTCTGCTGTTCGAGCGCCGCCACGTAAGTCCTCACATTCTGTCTTACCATCCACTAGTCCCTTCGGCGGCCCACTTTCATTACTCACTGGAGCTGCTTCTGAATTTCCTCCCCAAGTTCACTCATTGACTTTGTCAGCGCCCGGAAGGGACAGACACAGTGAAGTTACAAGATCGTCGGACCACGACGTCGTCTCGCTCTCGGTCTCGGGCAGCACATTAACGTTAACATTGGTACCGCCAGATCTCGCCACAGGTTTGTATATATTACTACTATTATAACTATTATTCGATGACAAACCAGGCGCGCTAGAATCGCTGACGTCAGAGCCCGATGGACTACCGGGCCTCATATTCATATATATACAAACTCCCGTAGTGACGGCCACGGGCACACCCGATACATCGGTCATCGATCCTTTCAACGGCGGACAATTTTCTCCCAAATCCCCACAGGATTCCCTGTTAAGGAATATGCAGGGAATATACTCTTCAGTTAGCTAAGGATGGTGATGTGGCAGTACAAGTCAGCGAGTTAGTTATAGGTTTGTTATTCAGCTCAGTTCGTTAGCACGATTATGTTACTTAAGCTCATGCATTTGGCGTGTATAGAATATTCCAGATGTAGATATAAAACGCCTTGTAATCAGATTCATTGTTAATGAGACTTACTGATTTTTACTTCAATCAGAACTTTTCTCGGCAACCAAACAATACAACTTAGCTAAATAAACTTTGATTTTCCCACCCATAACAGTTCCCATTATCGAAGAGCACTAACGTTTTAACGTCGAGTTCCAGTGATTCTCAGTAGCGTTGTCGGTTCGGCCGTTAAGAATCTCCACTGCATTTTCCTTAGTATTTCCCCTTACCCACTCCTTCGTGACGTGTAGGACAAGGAGCGTCCGCTCCCCCATCCAATCACTGCTCACTTTGCTAAGAAGTTAGTGTGTTACGGAGGTGGAGCGGTGATTGCTTTTGGCTTTTGCCTCATCATTTTGAAATTTAACTTGGATTAGCATCTAGGTGAACTATTTTGTATAAATTTAAAAAATTAAAAAAAAAAAAAGAAAGAAAGAACGCAGTACAAGTTTCAAAACTAGCAAAGTCTACGTTTTAATCAAATTTCAAGGGAAATTGATGAAAGTTTTTGGAGCGCAAGAAAATGAAATGTTAATGGTCGTGAGTAGATGTAGCAATATAGATCGTGACATGATTACATGATGAGATTTGACATAATTTTTCCAAATTTGGGTTGACTTAAATAAACACTATTACTAAATAGATTAACAATATAAGTTGTTATCGTACCATATCCGTGCCATCGCCTAAATGTTAACTCATTTTGACATAAATATCAATTAATATATAATAATATTATTGAAAGAATAACTAATGTCTATATTTAGCCCTAAATCAATTATTTATGCCATAAATGTATTTGGTACTTTTGTCATGTCAACATATTTAAGAATACTATTAATATATTTTAAATTACTTTTTGACATTAAATGTGTTAATAAATAAATAATATTAGCGTTTTGATTTTTTGACACAATTAGTAAATGTGTCTTATTCATAATAGATTAAATTTGACTTGTCACAACGACATGAATTATCACCCATAGTTATGTGTGGATGAAAATGAAATTTGTCTATTTTTACTATTTCTTAATACAACGTAAGTGATTGTGTCAATCCAACCGTTTTACAAAAGATTTTCTCAAAATTTCTGCAAATAATTATTGAAAATTTTGTCTTTCGCTATATTGAGGAAGTAACGTTTATTTTTACTGGTATATTTACAATTAAATGTTTATTAGGTATAACGTAAATCAATTGTATCATGAGAGGAATATAACTACTCTGCCCAATTTTGGGTGCCGGTGGGCTCGCGAGATATTTTCAAACATGAGGAATTTAACTGAATGATTTGGTATGTGGTTTACATAAAATTTAGGCAAACTCCGGGACTTGACTGTAATATTACTGCATGACTGGTCAAGTACAGCCTGTAAACCTGACACCACCCTTAAAGAATCTTCACCGACACGTGGCAGCCACTATTCGTTCTCCTAACCAGATAATATTTGTCGCTTCCGATCTCCATGCACAGGCCGCCGGATTTTCCTGGTCCAAATTTTAAGAGTAAATAAAACTTAAAAATTAAATTTTTAAGAATTAGAAAATGATGTTAAAAAATTCATAATAAACCCGTAGAGAAGATATGAAAGACAGCACTGTAGCTGTTAGTTAGTACTCGTAGTTTCATAACCAATTACCTAATACCAGTCTGTTTTGTTTTGTACATCTGTTAGTTTTTCTCTCATTGTTTTATTTTATTTTTATTTTTATTTTTATTTATAAAAAAAAAGGTCGTTTGACGACAGCTTTCTGTTTGGTAGTGGTAGGCACTGCCATGCCAATCCACGAGATTTTGCTCGCAATAAATTTGGGTGCGAAGCAGATTTTTTTGAAAAGTGCAGGGGGTACGTGTCCGCTCTTCTGCCTTTTTTAATGATTCTAATTTATGAGAATGATGGATGGAAGGCTTCAAAATACGGTTCAAAGGTAGGGGACTGGCGACGTACCTTCTTATCCAGAGGCTCAATTTGAAAATACAAAAATTAATTAAACGTCTGTAATAATAATAATAATAATAATAATATATGTAGCGGCAACTTTTGTAGTCTAATCTAATAGACGAACTTATGTAAATTGGGGTGTGACACCAACCTCTTCAACTTAGAGCATTATTTATTTATTCATTACATAGAACATATCTACTTATTTATAATTTTTCAAATGTCTCACTTGTGCCAAGGGATAACATAATAAAGACTAATCTATAATGTGTGGTATCATTATTGATATATTTCTTTATTTTAAAATCTAGTGACTATAGGTGCATGTTATTAGTTGGTTTAATTACTTAAATGTTTTAAACAAATAAAAATAAATTTGATTTCTTATAGTACTTAATAGACAATTAAACGATCGAGTGACTATTATTTAAAAGCAAATCACACATTGTAACAAAAATTAACTTCAAAGTTTACATAGACGTGGACGTAGGGTCAGCTGTTTTATATATACATGAAGTAATAGATTTATTCGACGCACGTGACTTTCATCCGAAGGTCGAGTCTCCTTAAATGGAAAGTGGTAATTGCCTTAACGAGATACGTGAGAGCAATATTCAGAATAAGTACCGCATGGGTAGTTGCCTAGTTGGACTAATCCCGGAGGAAGCTAGGGAAGTACGGTGACAGATTTACTTTATTTAACTCACGTGATTGTCCACATCATTACATAGCCTCTACTCTACTCTACTCTACTCTAGGATGTTTTCCTGGCATTTATCTTTTTCTGGGCTGTCACTCACTCGATCCTTGGCAGAAAATTCCGTAATTTGCCGGCATGCAAAATGTTCCACAAAAAATAAATCATTTTTCAAAATATCCATCACATTATATATTTTTAAAAAAGTTATTATTTTCTTTATTGATCCTTGTTTTTAATTGGACCGATGTTTTTAATTTCTTGGTATTTGAGAGAACGCAGATCCCACAAATACAAGTCTACAAATATCTTCCCCAAAAAAAATTAAATGGCAGTGATAAATTGTACGATTCCAGCAATGAAGTTCTTCATTCATTGCTTCATTTATTAAAAAAATGAACGTCGTTTATTAAGAATCATGCACAATAACTTTTAATCAATTTTCAAAAATTCTCGAGCATAAGATTATTCATTTTAATGATAACAAGTAAATTTTTTTAAATTATTAAATTACACACCCATGTTTTTTTTTTTTTTCCACCATCCTCTCATTAATTGAAATCAAAATTAATTCTTGTTTTCATTGTCACATCGTCGCAGAAAAAGACATTTATTTGAAGAAAAAAAAATTGCAAAAGGGTGAAATTGAAAATGAGGCCGAAAAGCCCTGCACCGGCCAGCGATCTCCTCACTTCTCTCTCCTGACTTATTAATATCCCCAATTTTACTGCACGCGAAGCACGAGTTGTCGCGAAGTGAGCAGGTGCAATTTGAACCACATGTTGAATAAGCCTTATTAGTTGGGAAGCTCCATCTTATTAGTTCACACAAGCTCCGGCATCTCACCACGTAATCATATTAGTTGAAGCGGCCCCCACCGGCATTTTGTCGTTTTCGCCTTACGTGGCAGATCCATACGTCACCGTTATGTGCCCCACGCTTTGAATTAAAGAGAGGAAATAATTTTTTTTTGGCTTCCTCACCGAGATGAACGACTGTCGATGGATTGGGGATGCCACATGGTGGAGCGAGAGGAGTGTTGCCAGCTATAACGCAATTGCCGCTTTCGGTTTTGTTTATTATTTTTAGAATAATTTTCAGTTTATCGAAAAAGACAGCATCTATCATGGGGATTCGTTATGGCATGATATTACCTAATAATAATATTGATGCCTTTACCTTCGCCATCCCATGATTCACGCTCTCTGTAATCCGTATGCATCCATGGTACCATATATGTACGTATATATGTATTATATAAAAGCGTTGTAGAGTTACTCGTATTTTCTAATTTCAGATTGGTTTGTTATTATTTAAAGCTTAAACGATCAATTAATTCAAAAATCTCCTATTGAAATTTGTGAAATTTTGCGAAATTGTAATAACTTTTGATTAGCCAATTAACTCCTACCATGCCTCCAAGTGTGCTCAGGTATTTCGTTTTAAAGTTTGATTTTTATTTTTATTTGTAAACTGTGCTGCGTTGCAGAGGAAATTGTACCATATAAAATCCCGACGACAATCTTTTTGAGCTTTTTTCATTTTAACTCACGCTCGTGATTAATTTAGATGCTGGACGGCATTGAAGCGACCGTTGTCTATTAGTTATTAACTAGTTTTTTATGGGCTGGTTGGTTGTGTGTTATAATAAGACATCATAGCCGTTGCTTTGGTAACTTGGTGGCTGATGATCTTGAGCAGACTCGTTATTGGCTGATACTGAATGGCAAACTGAAAATAAAAGATTTAGGATTGCATTTATTTGTCTCTATGACTTGCCATTTTATAAGAAAGAATAGTACGAAACCAAGCCATTGTTCTTGAATTAATTTGATATTTACTTTTCTTATAACATCTCAGTCTACAAGATCAGGCACTCTGAGTCAAAGTAATGGACTCGGCGGGGTTGTGGCGACAGGCTCGCCTTATTGCAGAAAGAGAACACCAGCTGCGCATTTGTAACGACATTTCTTCTCCTTAATCCAATTCTTTTTGCTGTTGACTGTAGCTATTTAATAGTGAGTGGTAGATCCTTATATGTTGGATTGGTCAATTGCTTGTATAAATTGAGGTAAAATTCATGTGTTGGTACTAAAATTTAGGTCGACAATAAGGGTTGTAAAAGATTTTTTTTTTTTTATTTAGATAACATACTGTAAGAAAGTTTAATATATTTAGAAATAAAGAGTTTGATGATCGGAATCCTATAAAATAATAACTCATCAGGGGTCGCTAGGGGTTACAGGCATAGACCCTCCGATACTTAAAGTCAAAAATCGAAAGCGACATAATAACAAATGAATAACAAGAGAGATAAAGAAAGAGAGTAAAAGAAAATGCTTGAAAAATATTGTATCTAGTATCCCCTCTTTTGGTGTGACTATTTCTCCGCATCTCTTTTATACTTGTACCTTTATTGATACTGTATGTTTGAGTGGTGACTTCTTTATACAAGAGAAAATAATCAAAAATATAATTAAGTTGGAAAAATTTTATCTATTATCTGGTAGGATTTGAGTTTGACAAGAATTAAAAATTGCATTGCTTTATCCTATTGAGATTAAGACGTGTTTTAAAATGTGGGTCGTTTATATCTTCGGATTGAGTTTGGTATGGGGCATAACACAATGCATACTTGAGTTAGTGAATAAATGTTTCCTGAATTGCACAGAGTTGACCTTGAAGCCCTTAACAATCAGTCCTTAAGTTTCCTATTTCCGGGTTGTAGTTTTTGTTCCTCCTACTGAACACAGATGGCGGAAAAGCAGAAGAAATAGGAGTTAATACATGATCTCTTTATCCATGTAAAGACACTCCATGATATCCGTCCGACCTTTTTTTCTTTTTTCCCTTTTTTCGAATTTAAATTTGAACATATCTGCTTGCGCTGAGCCGCTGAGATTCATCAATGGTGAAACATAAACCATCACCGTTACCAAATGGATTCCTCTAATAACCGTAAACCGCTACATACCCCAACCATACCAACTAACACCGAACTATCTTTAATGTTTAATTTCAACTACCAACTGCCTTCTATAAGACTGTTTGACAGAGTCATCTTCTACCTAGCTGTCTATTTTTTAAGTGAAACTCAAATAATTATCTGAAACTTTGACCAATATGAATCTTCCTTTTGTTCAATCTATAACCACCAGTAGTATACATAACACCAAACCGTTTCAGATCATTGAAAGGGCAACATAAAAAAGAAGGTACATATCGTCAGAAAAACGGATCAGTATTTGCATCATTAAGCTCACAAATAAAAGAGAACTGAAAATTTAGTTACTCCATTATAATTAAGGTCCCTGATTTGGAAACCCTTGCTCCCTCTTTACATATTTTCCAGATGAAATTCGAACTTGAAAAACATTTAACCATAAAAACTGACAACATCGGTAAATAAGACAACTTCACTAACATTTCTAAGATTTTTTTTCCCTTCTTATAATTATATATATATATATTTATTTATTTATTTATTTTAGCAGATAGTTTTGTCCACTAAATCTAACCAACAGGCCATTGATTGATAGAAAATCCCTCTCCCAGTTTCTCCATTCTTTCATTCATTGCCCATCCCTCCTCCCTCCTTGTAGTCTAGTCTGTACACTCATCGAAATTATTTCCCCTAAACAAGAGAGATAAAACACAAGCCTAGTTTTTTTTTTCTTTTCACTCTCTCTTTTCAAGTTCTATTTGTCATCTCATCTCTCGTGATTTTTTTTTTTTTTTTACTCACTAACCAGTCCTTTGCATGGCAACATTCCTTAAAACCCCATCACCGCCCCCACCACTACCGTTATAACACGCGCCACCTCTCTGCTGCTCAAGCGCCGCCATGTACGTCCTCACTTCCTGCTTTATCATCTCCTGCATCACAGCCATAAACTCTTTACTAAACCCCACTAATCCCTTCGACCCACTGTCACTACTTACTGGAGCCGGCACCGAAGCTTTTGCGTTCACTGCCTGAGTTGACTCACTCACTTTGTTTGAAACTTCTGAGGAGGAATCCACACCAGGAAGGGACAGACTCAATGAAGTAGGAGGGTCATTAGACGACGACGTCGTTTCCGGCTCGGGCACCACATTCACGTCCACATTGATACCGCCAGATCTCGCCACGGGTTTGTATATATTGTAATTCGATGACAAACCCGGCACGCTTGAATCGCTGACGTCGGATCCCGATGGACTACCGGGGCTCATATAAAGTCCCGTGGTCACGGGCACACTCGATCCCGCACTCACCGATCTTTTCAATTTCAACGGCTGTTGCTGAATACTATTCCCAAAATCCGCATCGTATCCATTACAATTCAAAAAAATACCGTTCTCTGTCAACATCGAAGAGCACTTACGTTTTAAGGTCGAGTTCCAGTGATTCTTAATCGCGTTATCGGTTCGGCCGTTGAGAAGGCGCGCGATGGTGGCCCACTTGTTGCCAAACCGAGCGTGGGCTCGTATGATCATCTCGTCTTCTTCGGGCGTGAACGCTCGGTGCTCGACTTGAGGTGACAGCTGGTTGCACCACCGTAGCCGGCAAGACTTTCCCGATCTTCCGGGAATTGATTTGCTGATTAGAGACCAATTTCTTGGGCCGTGTTTTTGAACCAGCTGCTGTAAGGCTTCGTCTTCTTCGGGGCTCCATGGACCTTTGATCCGATCCACTTCTCTTCTATTAAACGCCATTAATGAACAATTAAAAATAATTTAACTTCAATGAATGGGTGTTGATCATGCAAGAGAATTTCAGTTTTTAGCTTCGAGAGAGGTGGTTCTTTTTTCTTTTTTAGCCCCAGAGGAAAGACTAATGTCCAGAGGGCTAAGCTGAGGAGATATTTAAAGGAAAGACAAAGGTAACTGGGAGAGCCGGTGGTAATTGGGATTACAAATCGTTATAGGCACCGGTTAATCGAGGTAAACGGTTGTTTGCTTTGGGGTTTGGGATACAGCTGGCGAGGACACGCGTCGAAGTTCAGTTGCACTGATTTACATGAGTCGCTCTCCCTTAAAATCAATCCGCCCTTTTTTTTTTTTTTTTGTAACTCTCCCGTCAAGGAGCGTCCATTCCACTTTCTTTCCTCTCAAGTGTGTTCATTGCATGGAGCGGCTCTCCTTATCAATTTGAATTTTACTTCAAATTTCAATTGGAGAGCGACTGTTAATGCTATAGAAGAAGACTACTTGTTTTTTTGTATCATGGCAGATATCTGGTTAAAGATTACTTTGTTTTGGATTTTTTTTCCTTTTTTATGGAATAATTAAAAACTAATCTTAGCAGTTAAGATAATTTGAAATTTTAGTAGTTTTTTTTTAATATTATGAGTACAAGTGCGGTGAGTGTTGACACGCTCCGCATCGGAGCGTAGTGTACTGTCATGCGAAATCTTATTCCTACAATAATTTCTCATTATTTTCCCACACTTAATGTTCTGGAAGTTAAAGAGACAAACCAAACTCTGAGAACCATAATTATCAAAAATAAATAAAACAAAAACTTTTAATATCTGAGGATAAAGATGATAACGGTTGGGTAAGGTTGATTTTGAGTCTTCGGTTTGACTGAGGGCGCCAGCCTGTATAGCATTTCGTGTAAGATTTTTCTTTTTCTTTTCATTATTATTATTATTATTATTTTAAATTAAAAAGGAAAGGCCGCACAGAATTGCTGATCTGGCACAAAACGACAAGCAGCGGTCACCGAATCGAAGATCGAATCATTACTGCTTCCTGCCAAGTCCAGCCTGTATATCTGACCCCACTTTAACGGCCTATCAAACGACACGTGTCGGTCATTCATCGTTTCCTTCACCATCAAATGCTCCTTTATTCCGGAATACCATCTGCCCTTTACCGGTACGGAACCGGTAAACGATATTTAATGCACACGGGACCCAGACACCGGGGATCTTCCCCACGTCTTCCTAAAATCCTAATCCAAATTATAATTAATTCTTGGGATTTACAAAACAATTTTAATAAGTTAGTAATCAATGAACAAGATATCATCGACAAACCGTATCTGTTTCTGTTACTAGTACATTGTACCTACTACCTAATTCCTGTTCGTTGGATACAATTTTTACGCAAATAGTTGTATATTGATTAGATTTTATTTGATATGTACTATAAAAATTCATAATAGTTGGTAAATATAATTTTAAATAATAATTTTAATAAAAATTAGATTTAGCATACTCAAAATGACAAGCAGTGAGTGATGATCATAATAAAGTATCTCACTCGACGAGTCCTAAAAACGATCTTAGCTCACTCACCTTAGCTAAAATTTAACATATTTTTCAAATTACAATAATAAATGTTTTAAAACAATTCAGTGTTATAATTGATTAACAACAATACCAAACAGAAATAAATGTTTTGAAGAGAGATTAGATGAAAAATCAATGAAAAAATTTACTTATTTAATAGTATGAAAATGCATTCATTTCTTTTGCATCGATCACAATTTATGATAGTATTGGAGTGAAACAAAATATCTAAAGAAGACCAGCGGCTAGACTATATATTGATTATTTCATCACAAGCAAAAAAAAGTACATAAATAATCATTGATTGCTTTAAATTTTAAAATTAATTGTAAGGTACAATTCTATTTAGCCATTATATTTTAAGATTAGTGACCGTTTAATTCTTATATTATGAAAAATGCTCGGAAAACCATCAACTTAACTTTCGCTACCCTTAAGTTCAGATTTTTTAGTGAAAAATCTCGAATAATAAATACCATGAGAAAAATCTAAACAAATAGGTTCCAATAGCACTATGTAAAGCTCTTCATGGTAATTAGAAACTTTCTGAAACATTTTCTTTCTTTTATGTCACTACTTGCTTTTTTCTGCCCCTTGGTCTCTTCTGGGCGGCTGCTACCAACATTGAACGGCCTCGGTCTTGGCTTCTTTGATATCGAAATATGACGTCAATTTTATGTATTTTATGAATTCATACGCAGTATTCTAAAGCTTATGATAGAGTTAATTTGTTTATCTTTGTGTTGGCAAATTCAAAATAAATTAACCAAATCGACAATTTAGTTAGAATTTTAGGAAGAGATAGGGAGGAGGCTTATGATCCTAATTGTTGAGTCTTTAGGCTTATAAATATCCCCTAAATCAATGAAGTCTTTGGAAGACACAATCATCATGGTGAGAACTTCATGCTTATCGGCATTGTCCTTTGGTCTAATGAAGGGATTGAACTGCACAATGATATAAAGACTATCGAAAACTTGGTTAATTTGATTAAAGGCACTTTGGGGTTAATTTGTAATTTAATTATTTTTTCTTTATTAATGTCAAAAAAAGAAAAGAAACATTACTGTAAAATAGTATTAAGCGAACTTTCACCCTTAATTTAACAGTATTGTATTTTGAGATATTTTTCAAAATAAAGGGATTAAACGGGTAATAATCTTAAAATATATGAATTAAACGAACTTTCACCCTTAATTTTTTAGATGAAATAGAGAATAATATGTCTAGTTCGTGACAAATAGTATGAGATTTAAACTGTGAATCTAATAAACAAGAGGTCTACTCTAAAACTAAGAGAAATTATATTTTCACATGCACATAATCGAAAGTCACTTAGACACTCAAATAACTCTGTTATTTTCAAGATTTATTTGCGCCCATATTTTCCAAAATTTTCGTATATAGATGTATGTTCTTACTCACATAAACAACGAATCATATAGCTTGACTCGAAATCAAGGCTCGATGGGGTAGCGAAAACATTGAAGAAAATAATTATTGTTGAAAAACATATTGATTATGCCTAGTATCGTATATGCGTATAATGTTTCAAAGGATATACATTTTACAATAGAAAACAAATGCATGAGGACGATTACTAACGTAACTAAAACTATTGAAAAGTCTACAAACATTTAAGTGGTACATCAACACCTTTAAGTACGAGAATTGTTGATGTATTACACATAACACATATATCAACATAATACTTTAGGAGATTGTTAATTTTTTTCCTTACTGAAATTAATTTATACCGCTTCTCGTCCACTATTTTCATAATTGCTAATAAACTCCCAACATAAAAATTTAAAAGAAAAGAGTGGTAAATTAGTTATTTATTTGATATTTTATCTTGAAAATATAAACTATATACTTAATATAAAAAAATAGTTTTAAAATAACAAAAAATACAAGAAAAGTATCTTATTATAAATTAATTTTCTTGTTCTCACCGAAACCTAAAAGAATTTTTTTTTATTTTAATTTTCGTTTATATGATTTGTGTAATCAACAATCAATATAAATAAAAGTATATTTGAAAATAAAGAAAATATTGTAAAAGTACGGTATCATGAAATTATTGTCTATTATAAAAAATAAGGAATATAAATAGTAACTATTGATTTCAGAAGTGGCGAAATTAATAATCTCCCTAATACTCCCGCATGGAGATAATGCTGCCCCTTTATGCCATATTATATTTGTCCATATTTTAAAGGAATGAAATATTGTGTTACGTTTAAGCGTAATTCGTACTATAACTTTTATGGTAAATTTAAAATTTGGAATTGTGTAGATAACTCCATCAGTTAGAAACTAATAAATCTGAATAAAAGTTTAATTATTGTAATATCGACCACTTTGTATTAAAAACATATATTGTGACCACTTTCATTGTAAAATTTGTACACAGATGTAATTTAATTTCTTCTTTTATTATGATTAATTGATAATACATCTAAAATTTTATTATTCATTGATCTTATGATATCGTTAGATACCTACTTAAAAAAATCAACCAAAATCATTCAATTCAAATTATAATTAGTTTGATAACTTTACTCAGCTATTATAAATATAACAAGTTGTACATATCTAACAATTATTTAATAACACAATAGTTAAGGTTTATGATTTATGACATGGATATATCAATTCATTAACACATGTACCGTTATTTGGAATTGTAAACTATAGCCAATGGTTGAAAACTTGTTAACATCCTTGTTAGAAGCCCCCATTTATGTGTTAAACCCTAAACTAAATACATTAATTCTCTTATTATTGAATCAATAGTGAGTAAATAAGAAGAAAGAAATAAAACATCTGCAAAATTATTTTTTTTTAGAATCGATTGTTCATGGGAAATGTTTAAAATATTTTAGAACAATGAGAAAGAAACTAAAAGATTTGGTTTCATTTCTAAATTAAGGTTTAATTTTCTTATTTAAATGAGTGTTATAAAAACTTTATATTATTTCCAAATATTTGAATTTGGTAAAATTAAAAAAAAAAAGATTTAAAAAAATTCAATGGGGATATAGATGGTGAACTCGTTAAAAAATGACGAAATTATGGTTTATTGTCCAAAATCGAAATTGACGGCACGTGAAACACGCTGGTATTGTACGGGGTCCGGGAACGACAAAAAGACAATCGTTGGGGGAACAACATGAGAAAAACGTGTTCAATTCCAGGATGCTCCGCGTGGACACTCGAATTCTCGTACACCGCCACCCCAGCTTGTAGGTTGTTTCGTTCTCCTAAATTTTTGCCACGCCTTCAAGTTAGTTGGATCGGACCCATCTCCAATTTTGTCATTTTCTGCTTGCCCAGCGGATCAAAAAAATCGCCCGTGACTGTGAGCCCCGCGCATGGAGCTAAATCAATGCTAAAAAACCAAACCCGTCAATGAGATAAGCGTTAGAGATGCGATGAAACAGAGACCTTTGCCAGCTATACCGCATTACTAATTTTTGTTTTTAATTAATTTATTTAATTTCATTTTTTTTTTTGAAATTGCTTTTCGTTCTATCGAAGCACCAAACATCTACTATAGGGATTCGTTTGAGGGACGATGATACCCGATCCCTTCACTGTCCCATGACTCTCGCTATCGTACGCTGTCTGCGTCGTTTAAGGGATGATGATGATTCCAAATTTATTCGTTAAGTATAAAGAAAATACAGTGATGATCGAGTAATCGTTGCTTTAAAATCTAATAATTAATGCGGTTAGAAAAACCCACATTCCTCGTAACACAAACCTTTAATTAGTGAAGCATGTGATCCACGCATTCATGCGACAAATATACACATACGAACATATGTATGTGTACGTGATGCCTTCTTAATGGTGATTTATTATATTGATTCCCTTTCCTTCAAAATAAAAATCAACATTTTCAGTATGGTAGGTGAGATTTGACCTAAATTAGATTCTACTGTATATAAATATGATATAATTGCATAGACTGAAACAATGCTGCATGTAACATATTTAACTCAGCTTCAATCTTATTCACAGACATGTTTTAATAAATAAAACTCAGTCTTGAAGCTTCTTTTTTTTTTTTTTTTAATAATATTATGGACATATATACATGAACGGTTTTTGTTCAATGGCACATAGAAAACTAGAAAGCGACGCATCGATAGTGCCCACCCAACCACTCCTTTCACTGTCTTTAGAGTAATTTTCCCATTATATATATAGACATTTTAATTTCTCATGAACCATGTCAACTATTCTAAGTTGGTTCTAATTTTTTAATTCCGTTTCGTATTTGCTTCCACCAAAACTTTCAGTTTCTAATAATTTTGTTGACCTTTTATACATACATACTGACATTAGTTGAAGACAAGTCAAAGGGGTTCAGGAAAACCAGCAACTCTACAAGTCTACATTCTGAATATCGGTATCTTAACGTGTAATAAGTTCTTATATCCATGATTCTCCCAGTATCAATCCTCTAATTTTTCCTTAATTTCAATTTTCCCGATAACTATATGCTATTTCATTTTTCATATTTTTGTGGGAGAGTTTCCCCTCTTCACAAGCAGATTTTTTGAGCTGAGCTTCAGGCCTAATTTTGCGAATGCTATTCATAAAATAATCCGATTATATCTTGCTAATGAAATAATAAGCTATAGGCAAAAATGTTAATTAATTATTCGCTAAAATACGCTATTTGGGCCCCCTCAAACTGTGGCTGACATGTTAAAAGCACTTAGTTTATAAGTTTTAATAAAAATAGTAATTGATAAATACTTTAAAGCCTACTTAATTCATAAACTTTTCCATTTTGGTAATATCTTTGAAAAATAAGTAGACAGATGTTTTTTAAAAGTACCTTATTAAATAACCAACTATATACTTTTAAAATTCCTATTACTATGTTAATTACTATATAATTATGACCATATTTACCACAAAAACCTACTATAAAAACCGTAACCCTAAACTATCATATTACCACAACTTCATATTACTTTGTAATTTTATTTAGATTTATATGTAACATTATAAAGATCATTAGATTTTAATTAATTAAGTTTTTATTTTTACTTTATGTAAAATTGTGTATTGAAAGAATCTAGAAAATGTTAGTTAAATTACTATATGAAAATAAATGGCAACTTAAACTTATGTCCAAATGTTGGATACAAATAGAAGGATTCTTTAAGCCCTTGAGGTATCCCTGAAGGCATGGTAAGTTTTTAGTGATAACAATATGAAATAGTAATTTAGTAATAAAATTTATTAAATGTACAAACTTCATTATTACAACTCACAGTAATCCTACCATCATAGTTTATTAAATATCTAATTGTCCTTTTGTTCAGTGACTTATTTCATTAGCTACAATAATCTCAAATTGGCTCTGAGAGTTTTGCAAGTCAAATTGGTTTTGAGAATTTTGTGACTTTTTAAAGTTAAATGTATATATTTAGTAAATTTTAATATTAAAGTGTGTCCTCATTATATCTATATTTTGAACAATTAGGATCTTTATTTTTTAAAATATAGATATTATTTGAAAAATTATTTAAAAATAGGAATAGCATTTCGCGTTTAATTAAAAAAAAAACAATACTTGGATCTCCCTTACGAAATAACATTAAAAAAAGGACCACCAAATACGTTTGAAACATAAATATTTATTCAAAAATTGCTTCTACAAAAGCACTTTTTGAGATACTTTTAACACACTAAATTGCAGACCATTCGGGTCACTATCAAAATAACAGCTTACAGTTGTAAACCAGTATTGTGAAATCATGAATGGCAGTTTGATTATTATGAATTAGATTAGAGCGGCTTATTTGCTTGTATTATATTTGATTCGGATAAAATATTTGACAAGGATGGTCAGAAGCTTTCAACTCTAAGGGGAAACTTTTCCTTTACGTTCATGCAAATTTAGATATGACTTATTTGACTGAGGTTCTGATTGTAATTGATGTTGAATAGTTATATATTAAAAATTATAATATTAAAATGTTTAATAAATATTAATGTTGTAGTTTAAAAATTATTATTGTATTATAAAATATCTATAATATATTTATTAATTTTGTCAAAATTATCATTTAAAAATTATATTCATTATATACCATTAATTTTTATTATATAATTATATTTTTTTCTACAATAATTGTATATTTTGAATTATAGCACCTTAATACCAAATAAAGTTTGAGTCGTCCGACTAATTATTACCTACACCGTTCCAAGTGTGAATATGAAAAACAAAATATCAAACTGAAGTTTTAAAGAATTATTATCATCTGACGTTTGGAGGTGATTACAATTGGACTTAATTTAACTAGTAAAACTTATTGGGTTGTACCGCATTATCGTAACAACGGGGATTAAAATTTCATTTTCTTTAACTCACTTTCATCTTTATATAATGCATGCATCAATCCATCTTTAAAAGAGATTGTGGGTGCAGTCAGTGCTTTTGCTTTTATATACTTTAATTAAGTTTCAAAGCTTAATATAATCAACTCAGTAATGGATGTCTAAATTTTGATAAATTGAGATCACGAGGACATAAAAAGATCACTTTACTTCATCAAAATTATATTCTCCTTTGTGGTTCTTTACTAAAACATTAAAGCTTATTGGCTAGTCATTCTTAAATTTATGCAAGGGCACATTGATGGGATCTAAGCAAATATTGCCTCCCACTTTGCATTGACACACACAGTTTTTTTACTTTCCAAAGCTCACTAGCGTGCGAGGTTAATTAACCACGTGATTTATTGAAGATTTAGGTTATACTAGGTCTTAATCTCATATTAATCTTCTAAATAATGGTATGTGTACAAACATTAGGATACATTATTTGTATCATAAAATAATATGTCATCAATAAAAAACGGTCAATTATTCGGTAATAATTGACTTTTTATACCGTCATTTAATGAGAAAAACTCACAATACTAACCGATCAATGACAATATCACGTGTCAAATCATTTGAGATTCAAACTTTATACACCAATTTTACAAGTATATCGTTACTCCAAGCTTTATATTAAAAGTACATCTAAAAGACTAAAAAGACAAGGAATACTATATGAAAGGCAAATGATCATTTTCAAGTACCTTTTCCTTTATTGAAATACCAAGTATTTTTCTGAACTACTTGTGTCGAGGACAAACAGTGCTTGTGACGCCCGAGTACCACGGCCTGTTTTTATTTGGGGGGAAAAAAGCGTGAAGGAGAAACAACAAAAGGGGCGGTGGATGAGATGGACATAAATAAATATGTTTATATTTGCCTGAAGTGTGACAAAACTAGTGGATGTGGAAATGGAACTAACCAACCAAGTTGATGATGTTTGTTGTAGTAAAAGCTAAAAAGTCAGTTGATGCAAACCACCGAGCGGGTCGTGTTGGGGAAAAAAAGCAGGAACGGGCACCGCCACCCAATTAAATTGAAATGGGCTTAGCCAAGAGCTTTGTCAATGTGGTGGAGCCATGTGTCACCTTACTAGTGGCCCGTAGTTAGGTAAGGAGTCATTATCCTTGACAGCCCGAAAGCTTATCTCCCACTGCCCACTAATCACTTCCGCTTCATTAACCTGCTAAATCATCATTCAAACGCTTAATGATCCATGCCGAATCACTAAACCATACCATTTAACACGTTTTTCAGTTCCTGTTTATCCCTCGATTCATATGATTATACGATATTGTTATCAAAATTAAGCTCACGTACGTATGCATGTATGTAAAGAAAGAAAGAAAGAAAGAAGTTTCAACAATATTTTTTTTATTTTATTCTTGTCCTGTAATGCCTTTTGTTGAATCATTTGGGAATGTAGGGTCTGTCATGTTTACTTATTAGGTTCCGTCTGCTTTGTTCCTTCCTGACTGCTTGAGTAGTTGAGTTCTGCTAATTATTAATTATTTTGATTTTTCTTTTTAACAAAATTGTCAATGACAATAAGTTTATACAATCCTACTTTTGATGGGAGGGAAGACCTCCATTGACCCCATATTCAATTGTGATTGAAAAAAAAAGAAATTCAGGTTGCCGAGAGTGAAAAGGGAAACAAACCAAGAGAAATGGAAATCGGAGTCTTCATGATTTATTTTGTAATTAATCTTCTGAATTGCGTCGTGACTGTTGTATTTTATTTAACTGTTGGGGAGTCGGAATTCAAAAAAGAGAGACTACATTGGAAGTGGAAAATGTGAAATCGTCTTTACCTAAGAAATAAAGAAAAGAATAATTAAAGTTTCTGAACATCGATCAATTTGGTATTGGCTGTGATTGGATTGGATTGGATTGGATTGGATTGGATTGGAGGATCAGAACAAACGAACTTCACGCTCTTTTAGAAGAGGATGTCTTATTAGTAACTTACTTACATCCAACCAAAGCCAAAGCCAAAGCCAAACCAAACCCTCCCCAAAATATCTTCGTTAATAATAATAAACGAATAAAGAGGAATATTAAAAAAATGAAAAAGATGGGATTAGCTCAAGCTGATAATTGATGTGCTTGCCATGCTACTAGTTGAACTGGTTAGCACTAATTACTTGATGATGCTTCTATTAATTATTAATTTCCACTAAAAGAAAATAGGAGGAAGAAATCAGTCAGTGACAAAAGCAATAATTCACCTGATAAAACAGATTTAAGATTGGGAGGCTCACTCTGCTTGCTTGTGGAAATGTTGTCCCCTTAGTGCGCGTCTTAAGTCCTTTTAAGTCCTCCTAGTAAAAGACAATAATGAATGAGAACAAGAGGATTACAGACACCACTATCACAGATTTTTCCTTATCTTGACATAATTGACTGAACATTGCTAAACACGCCTATCCTAACAAATTGATGGATTTCTGTCGTCCTGACAACTCATTTGTTATTGAAGTGGTTAATCCTTATCCATAAATCCTCTTAATAATTTTTAAGGCCACGACTATCTTAGAATTATTTTAATGCCGTAGAGCGATTCCAACACAACATAGCTAGAGACTAATTTTAATTCTGCCGCAAAGCTGTTTTACTGATCCATGACTATCAGATCAGACATTCAGCCTGCTTAGTTTGGTTTGTCATGCATGAGGGTGTCTGGTTAATTGCCATCTGGAGCTGGAGCTGGTTCTGGTTTGTGCCCGTTTTCCATGCTGTATATTACATTATTACTAGGCTAGAGATCGTTTACGTAACAATATTAAAAATGGAGTGCCTGAACGTGGGCCAACCACCCAATTTTTCAGGGGCTGTAAAATAAAGTAACACAACACTTAATTTTATTTTCCCTATTTTTCCTTCGGAAGCTCTGACTTGACGGTGTAGTATGTACCATTTATTCTTTTTTTCAACTTTTCTTTTTAAATTTAAATGAGTTTTGAGTATAAATATATAAATGATATATTTTTTTAATATCTGAATATAACTAACATTTTATTTTATAAAAAAAACGTCTTAAACATTATTATTTGACATCTACGTCTTTGTAAATCAGAATAAAAAAGGAATTAAATTTTCTAGTTTAAGAAATAAATAGATTTAATAGAAATATTTTTTAAATATAACATTTACTTCTTATCTAGACTTTTTTTCATTTAAATAAAAATTAGGAAAATTCACTTTTTTTTTTATTTAAATACAAATATTTGAAAATGAGATATAAGTTAGTTACAGAAACAAAAAGCAAGTAATTCTGAAAAATATATATATATATATGCCCAGCCCAAATTATAAACCATTGAGGCCTTATTTAATGATATATCTAAATCAGGTCATGGGTTTCCTTCCTAATATATGTTGATCCCATTTTGCGTGCATGACTGACAGACTCATTCATTACCTCGAAATTGTTACTATCTTAACCTCTTTAAACTCGATCGTTCTTTGAAATGGGCTTGAAGCCCAAGACCGACCGACCTTCGTGTGTTAGAGCACGTGTCAGCTTAAGTTGGTTACACAAATGGCCGCAACATTGCTCGCGCCATCGTCAGCTCCCACATATCTTCCTGGTCTCCGACTGACTCTAATAGGCTCTAGAAAATTGTCCAAAACAACCACCTTCATCAACTGCTCCGCAGCACAAGCATCACCTCCCATGGACGGCCAGCGCCACTCCAAAAAACACGTGGCAGTTTGCGGTGGCGGCATCATCGGTGTTTGCACTGCTTACTTCTTGGCCAAAAAAGGCGCCGCTGTCACACTCATTGAGAAATCCTCCGTGGCATGCGCCGCATCCGGGAAAGCCGGAGGATTCCTCGCTTTAGACTGGTGCGATGGTGGGCCTCTCTCTTCATTAGCCCGTGCGAGCTTCAATCTCCACCGTTCGCTGGCCGAAGAACTCAACGGCCCAGACAATTACGGGTACCGAGCGCTTACGACTCTCAGCCTCACCGTAACGGAATCGCAGCAAAGCGGTTCGAAACCCTCAAATAAGGCCAACTCTCTTATCCCTTCGTGGGTTGATGGGCCGGCTAGAAGTCCGACTACAATTGGGTCGACCCAGACAACGGCCCAGGTTCATCCGCAGTTGTTTACAAAAACATTGCTGAACAAAGCTGTGAATGATTATGGACTGGAGGTGGTGATAGGGAAAGTGGAGCGCGTGGGTGTTGGCGAAGGAGGGCGAGTTGAGTCGGTAATGATAGAGGGTGGGCGAGTTGTTGAGTCGGACGCTGTCGTTTTGGCGCTTGGGCCGTGGTCTGGTAAATTTGAATTGTTGGCTTCCATGTTCAGAGTGTCTGGTCTCAAGGCTCATAGTATCATTTTGGAGCCGAAAGAGGCTGATGCCATAACCCCCCATGCACTGTTTTTGAGTTATTATCCGGCTCAGGGAGAGGGTGGCAAGCCTATGGACCCTGAAGTGTATCCTCGCCCTACTGGTAATTTCGTTTAGACTCTAATTTATGTTTCTCTGTTTATTTGGTTTTTGATTGTGTTGAAGTTCAGTACCTTGATTCAGGAGTTTTAAGGTTGTGATGAGAACATGGCATTAGCATTGTTTAGGTTTGGTAATCATTTTATTGATGACAAAAATTTCATCTAGCATATTCAGTTTGCTTAGTGATGCAGTCGATCTTATTATAATATAACACAGAACTTGCATTGGATGGAGATTAATACGTTATCTTGTTATGGATTTTTAAATTATTTGACTCGCATTGTAGGAGTGCAATAACATTTATGGATCAAAATTGTGGTGATTGATCATTTATTGTCTTTGTTTTTATTAAATTATATAATCTTGTCTAGATAAAGTATTGTTGTTGACGATTAGGATGATACAGAGGGTTGCAATCCAAAATAGCCTTTTGCTTTTCTAGATATTAGATGGTTGTTGGGAAGAGGATGCACACTACTTGTTGACATTGATTTTTGGTCAACTAGAAAGATTAAATAAACGGGATGATGTAAAAGACGAAACACAGAGAATTTATGTGGTTCAGGACTTGGCCTACGTCTATGGGAATAGAGAGCAACTTTCATTATTCAATGAGAATTACAACAGTTTTTTTTTTTTTTTCCTTTGGCTGAGCTATTTGCCTGTGTATTTTCTTGTGTCCTCTATGTATCAAGGGCTTATTATTTATAACACAATTTTTTGGTGGAGCAAAGTAAAGTGGAGCAGCAAGTATACATGTGGAAAGCATGCTGGAGCAAAGTAAAATGGAGCAGGAGCAAAGTGATTTGAAATATGAAGCATACATGCTAGCTGCTGTCATGATGGAAGAAAAATATGGAAGCTTCAAAGACCCACTTTGAGAAAAAGATAAATACAGACTTCGAATAAAACTCTTAAGTGGTAAAAACCGATCAAAACAAGGATTTACCCACATCTTAGAATACTAAAAAACTGTGTTATAAATAGGGAGCCATTGATACTTAGAGGACACAAGAAAATCTACATGCAAATAGTTCAGCAGAAAAAAACTACGTTGTAATTCTCATTGAATAGTAAAAGTTGCCTCTATTTACCAAACCGCATAAATTCTGTGTTTTGTCTTTATATCGTCCCATTTATTTAATTTTCTACTTGACCAAAAATCATTGTCAACACTACCTAATACTTATGGCTGGGCTTTTTGACTACTCAAAACGAAGTTCAAAGAATCACCAACATATGATGGATTTTCAAAACTGCCCTACTCCTAGGAGAAGAAAACACTCATCCAATGAAATAAATTTTAGTAAGTACTGAAATTTACCATCTTAGAGCTCCATATTTTAGAATTGTACATTTTCATTGATCTAAATCACAGGGATATTCTTTTTTTTTTTTTTCCCTCCTCTGTTGGCTCTGTTCCTTTGGATATTCCATTTACTTTATGGTGACTGTTTGTGGGGCTGTTCTTTCTTTCTGGAATCAATTTGCTGTTCACGGTTACATTTGACTCCTTGACTTCTTGAATCCTGCTTTTTTGGACATATTTTTGACTTGTTTACAACTAGAGTTCTGACCTTAAATATCTTCTGTAACTTCTTGTCAGAGATGGATTTTATTAACTGGTTTTGCATTAGGTTTGATGTGATTGTAAGTGGTTGAAGCTTCTATTTTTGGCATTACCCACCCATACCTTGTATTAGCTTCTCCTTTTATCATCTAGCAATTTCCACTGTGCTAGAAGATGCTAGATTGTCCTCTTTGTCTTTTTTACAAGTAGAGACTTGTTGCATAGTTACTTGTGTCATGTAAATTACTTTTATAATTACTCATTCTATGCTAAGAACATAGCCTGTGGAAGCTCAAAACTGGTAATAAGTTGATTGCTTGAATTTTCAGGGGAGGTTTACTTGTGTGGGATGTCATCTGAGCAAGAAGTTCCAGATGATCCAGAAACAGTTTCAGGAGATCCTGCATCTATACAGGTGCTAAAGAGGGTGGCTAGGACAGTGTCAAGCCATTTAGGGGAAGAGGCACAAGTGAAGGCAGAGCAAGCATGTTTCCTGCCATGTACTGATGATGGTGTGCCTGTAATAGGCGAACTTCCAGGTATTAAAGGTTGTTACGTGGGTACTGGGCATAATTGCTGGGGTATTCTAAATGGTCCAGCCACTGGGGCTGCTCTGGCTGAGCTTGTGATGGATGGTTGTGCTAGCATTGTCGATCTTAGTCGCTTTAGTCCTGCAAGATTCGGTCGGCCGTCGGCGTAGACAAAATCTATAGACATAATTTGGTAGAAGGTGATTGATGAGAATAATGTTGTGATCATTGTAACCACTTGGCAAAATAATAAGTTTTAGGCCCGCCCATTTAATCGTGCAAGGGATCGGGGCCCATCTAGTCAGTGACTGCTTGTTTATCATAGTAATAGGTCCATTGAGAATACAGATGGGAAGGCTGATTGCGAAACCCAATTGAGTTTCGAGCTCTGGGTCGGCATACAGCAATTACAATGGCTCGGCGCGTGCATGAATGATTGATTTGCCTGAGCGCACGTGATCATTAAATTACTCTGGAGGGATAAGGATTCTGCCATGTTCGATCTCCCGAGATAATTCCTAAGGATGGATGTAAATGTATTGATAGCGTTCACGTTACTGCTCACAAGCTGATAGGTCCCAATCAAAGCCGTAAATTATATAGTAACGATAGTATTCTCTTAGGGTGAGAAAAAGACCACAATAATTTTAATTGGATTCAGCCTTCTTTAATTAATGACTATCAAAGAATTTAAATACAAAAGAAATTAACAATTATTCCTAATTCTTAGATAATATCCCTAAGAAATAGAACATTAACGGGTAGTTAATGATAATAAAATCGTCAAAGAGTATTCAAAATAAAATAATCACTACTCAACTTAATTTTAAGCTAATAAGCTAGTGGACACGTAGTCAACAAACCGTACTCAATAACATCCCAAAGTCCTTGCCACAATAATAGCTTTGCATGCCCCACGCATGACCAATCTCTTGGCTTAACACAAGCGATACTTTATTCCCAGTGGAATGGAATTTGGTTCCAAGTAATTACGGATACCGGTGTTCACAATCTTTTATAAAAGTCTATTTCCATGTTTTGTCTAATTCCAATCTATTGACACAAAACGCGAATCAAGACAGATTACAGAGCAAAAACAACCATAGGTGCTCACAATCACGGGCTGCTTTAAAGAAGCAGAAGTAACGTGGTTGTAGACAAATATTAAAACGGAACCGAAAGACCCGGTTGAGTATTTGGACGGGGAGTGGATTGACTTGTTATTACGGAGTTGTGCCTTCTAATTTACGGGGTCCCTTAGCTACATTTATCAAAGCTTAAAACCAGTAGATTTCCGGACTTCGATGTACAGGTCCTTATCTGTCTCCCTCTTTTGGTCTTATCTTAATCTCAAAATGAAAGTTAATTAATTAGTGGCTAGGCACGTGGGCTTACAGTAAAGATGAGATTAACTTTTTTGACGACTTTCAACTAGCTTTTTAATTGGATGCGATTAAAGTTACTGTTATTGTTAAGTGCCCATCAATGGGTGGAAATGGAATGGCTCTTCATGAGAATTGACAAAAGCAGGCTCCCCTTTGCCCTACCCTGCAAAGTAGGATCATTTCACCAATTCTGCTCGCAGGCTCTGATTTTCCAAGGTTAGAAAGTTTTGCATGTGTACATCCATTGACACATTGTTTTGACAATGCTGTCCAATCTTGTCTTTCTAAAATTTGGGTCCCAACTCCCCAACCCCACATCACTTTTGCTCTCCCATTGAGAAATGTCGGTGCTTACTGCTTAATATCATATTCAAGACCTAGAAGTACTTAAAAGAGGTCATGTTTAAATACCAAGAATTCTCATGTTTCATTTCAGATGTACGTAGGTGCAATCAGCTCTTTATTTTATTTTATTTTTGTCCTCGAAATAATCTCACTCTTATTTAGGTATCCACAAAACAAGAAAAAAACAATTGAAACATGGGCATAATTAAAGATCTTCATTAGTATATAAACCGATTGTGTAGCCCCTAATAAACACTAGCATAAGCACTATACATTGGATAAAGGGCATACCATTGGGAAGAGCTTTTACAGCCTCTTAAAAGCAAAAATGAAGATTCCAAATTGCATGGATTGTAAAGGATCCTACCTCATTGCCACTCTCAATTGTTAACGACTACGGGAATTAGAAGATATCAACAATTATTAGAGAAGGCAATAGGTTTCTGCCCCTTTTATTGGTCACGAACTTATATTTCACCAATTATTATTATTTGCACCGGAGAAGACGAGAGTGACAATGGACAAGAGACGTGTGGCGTGTAAGGTGATCTGTTTGTAAAATCAACGTCAAAGTTCAAACATGGTGTTCTGGGACCTCCCGACCACCCTGTATAAAACTAGATTAGCCACCAACAATTTGACAAGGTCAGCTTTGGCGCAACTGAAAGCATTTGCACAGACGCACAACAATTATTTGTTAGCAATCAAAACCAAAAACAGTAATTTAAGCTCTCAGTAGAATCAGCCGACGGACACTGGGGCTTGAAAAAGTTTTATACATTTATTTATTTCAGGATTTTAGACTTTTGTTTAAATTATATGATTTTATTGCCTTATTTTTCCACAGCCGTTAGATTTTTATTAAACGATTGTGAAAAAATTATGTATACTGCATGTTTGTTAATGTCAATGTCGCAACAATTTTTAAAAAGCAAAGAGTAACCTCCTTAAACCATAAAAGCAATAACTTAAAAAGAAAAAAAAAATTATTGTTTGTTTTGATTCCTTTCTTCTTGGTTTTGGTTCTTTACAATTCTATTTGTATTCGTAGAAATTAAAATTTTGCAAGACAATATTTTTGAGAGAAGAATAGGAGGAGAGAAAAATAATTAATAGTAGCTAATTAATTTTGCATTAAAACAAAGACTATAATTAATTTTGTCATTTAGTGCATAAAATTTTAAATTTTTTTATCTTTTAGCTAATCTCTGACTTTATTAAAGTCAGAAATTGCTAATTAGAAAACTATTAGGAGAGCTAAGAGACTGATAGACAAACTCTTCTAATGAGAGGTTGCCACCAGAATTGTCGTTCTCCTTATGGAGAATAAGGGAAAGCGACGTCGCCCATGTAATTAAAACTTTAGCAAGGGGATATCCTACTTAATATAGTAAGGAATAAGGTAAAACAAAAAACACAAATTACAATAGATTACAAAATAAAATACATTGTATTAGAATGCATATTATTTTATTTTATTTTTGTTTATCCCTCTGAGACAAGAGTGTGACCAAAGTACATTGATTGAATATCTGACTATATCAACTATCTAGAGATTAGAGATCAATAATTATATGATTGATCGCTATCATGTCTTCAAAATTGTACAAATTTTCCTTGCGTCCAAACAAAGAGAAGAAGGAACACGATCCGCTCATTGGGGTAAATAGAAGTAGAAAGCCAACAGATTCAAAGCAATTCCTAGACACGGAGTGTGTCCACTGCAAAATGTCAAACTTTAAGGCCTGTTTTTTTAACTTAGCACAAACGTTTTCTCCTTATACAAATACACAGTATTGGGGTTGATCTTTGATATGTATGAGAGAGCAGTTCTGAAATAATTAAAACGCTATATTGAGTCTTTATTAATGAACATTTGTCCTAAAACAACTTATGTTCAATTGATTAAATTGAGGTATTGTTAAAAAAGAGGGTGTTTTTGGATTCAATTTGCACAACAGGGTCCTTGTGTATTAATTTAATGTAAGATTTTGGGTATTTGATTATGTCATCGTATCGTATTGTTTTAATCAAGCAAACCTATTAGAATAGAGTATTGATGGCCATAGGCTTTGCAGGACTTCTTTGGACCTTTCGTAGAGTTTCTAATCTGGGTCAAGCACTAGAGCCATGGGCCAATTCTTGCTTTTAACCTCACTAGTTGCTGTCATCGGCTTTTCACATAAAGGAAACGTTCAATGCTTTAGAGCTTTTCTTTAGGTAATGTTTTCACTTTTTAAAGAGAAAGAAAGGCATTTTTATTGTCTATCTTTTCAATTTTTTTTTTTAATTGTTATAGTTTTTGAAAGGTAAAACTCATTTTGTTTCCTGAATAAGAATATATTATTATTCATCTTTAAAAAATGGTGTCTCATTAGTTGAGATTTATTTGGGAAAAAAAAGGCATTTTTGTTAAACCGAGAAGAAAAAGAAGCTAACATAATGGAGTGATACTGGTAAGAAAAGTGAGGCTTTCCTAATCTTGGTTATTGAACATGTAAAGTAAATGACCCACCAATGAAAGTGGCGCCAGATCTTTTAATCCCTGGATTTATTAATATAATAAAGGACATTCACTTAATTATTTTATTGGCTAACTTATTTTATAATCAGGTGAGAGAAAAAGGCTAAACAGCTGCCACAAACCATTTTTTTTTTTTAAAAAAAAAAAAAGGATGACGGTAGGTGAGATTATGCGTTGCATTCCCATGTGTTGATGAAGCTCAGATCTTGAAGTCGGAAATTCAGCAGTATTTCTGCTGTAATATTGTACAAAATCCAAACAACCCCACTGTAAAGTCTCAAAAAACTCCCTGTTGCTGACAATAAAGCCATTGCCAAATCTACGATCTGTTAATATATTTTCACAGAAGGGTCCAAATCCAACAAAGATCTAAAGTTCTCTGCCTGATATTCATCCACCGTCATAAAGGGGACAACTTTGGTAGTGGAACTGGAATCATAATAAAGAGCTTCAGCATATGTTCCAGTTAATCAGGTGTAAGAGTTAGAGTTGTTAGAGGACATGAGAACATGTCTTATTTGGTCCCGTTATCGGGGTGCTTAAATTGGCCTTCGGGGAGCTTTGGTTGCTGCAACAATGTATTGGAAATATGGGCAGCCCACAAACAAATTTCACTTGCCTTGATGAATGTGGTATCGTGGTACCATATTGGTGAGATAAAGTTCTTCTGAGTTGGCGCGGAGCCGTGACGTTTTGAAAAATTTTACTAATAATTAAGAGAAAATGTTTTGAAGTTTCTGCTTAGTCCACATCATTAAACAAAGACATTAATAATTTTCATTTAAAGTGTGAGATGCTTCATTGCTGGGGCATGGTCAGATTAGTGTTATTGAGAACTCCAAATCTACAAATCCACACCCACCAAAGCACCACTGTGTCAATACATGAGATAGATCCTAATGGAGTATCTGCTAGTCAAATTTGAAATGGGGAAGCAATGAATGAATGCCAAAAATTTTCATATGTGAACAATAATGATGCAGTGATGAAACAATATTAGGTCCCGTTCGGGACCCCTGCAATAATGCTGCCGATGGATATTATCATTATATAGTAACTTATGGACCATGATACCTGGTTTTTCTTTTCCCTTCTGCACTGCATGACAATATAGGCTAAAGTGAACAAATTTTTCATTTGCCTTCAATGCAATGAGATTGTACAAATCATTCATTATGGAATGTACCAAAATTCAAGAAAATTAAGCGGGTTTTCGATTTTTTTTTTCCTTGAAATCTTCTATATCCGTTTTCGTTTCAGAACCATACGAGAACACTTTTGGAAAAATGAAATTGACCCTTGATTTTGCTGACTTCTTAACTCTGGTGGGACGGGACCACTTTTCATTTAATATTTTATATATATTGAACTCGTACTTATTATTACCTATATACGAAATTAAAAAGAAAAAATCTCAAAAGCTAGAGAAAATGAACAAACATTCTCTCATCCTCTCTTTTTTTTTTTTTTTCTCATTGCCACCTCTCTTTTTTTAATAAATGACTAAAATTGAATTTTGTATTTACTATTTTATTTATTTTTATAATCAATTCAGTTTTATTCACTAGATTATAAAGATAAGAAGAGAAGATAACAAGAAGAGAAAAAAATAAAGAGAGAATCATAATCATAATAAATTAATATAAAATTTAATCTATTTTATCGAACTAGTTATCAATAACAATATAATAATAAAGAGCTTGTTAAGTTACAACCGATTATAACTTTCTCTTCTCACAAAAATTATGTGAGTTCCACCGCTGTGTTATTGTCTAACTTATCGCTGTATTACTGTTTATATGTGAGGGTTAAGTTACACACGGCTGTAACTTAGCATTTATCTAATAATAATAGAGGCCAAAAAAACATAAGAAAAAAAAATGTAAAGTCAATCTAAGTGAGAGCAGTGCAACTTTCCAACTCCACCCCGGTGTCTTGTAGCAAAGATGCTATTCGCATCACATTTCCTGCTTCTTAAATGTGAACAAAACCAACGGTGATAACATATTAATTTGTAGCAACGCCTTAATTTATTATTATCTTTGCAGACCTGACGCACAGAAAGGGGCGGAGAGAGAGAGAGAGAGCATTTTGGTAGCAAAGAAGTTTGGTTTGGTGAGCTGTGTTGAGTTTCCTTTCACTTCCCCCACCGTAGTACATATTCTTTAACCAACTTCCATCACATGGCCTCTGCACAATCATAAATCCACTTACCCTGCTCTCTCTTGTCTCTTTCTTTCTCTCTGTTTTTTCATTGAAGATATGCGGTATCAGTTTGAGAAATCATGAATTCGTCTTGTTTTAATCTCTATTTATGGTGGAGGGTTCTTGTTGTTTTAGTTTTTATTTGTGGAGTTGTTGTTCAATCTCTTGGGCTTAACACAGACGGTGTTCTTTTGCTTTCTTTCAAGTACTCAGTTCTCAGTGACCCTCTTGGCGTTCTTGGAAGCTGGAACTACAATGATGAAAATCCATGCTCGTGGAATGGAGTCACATGTGCAAGTCCAGGCGAAGGCAACAACGACTCTCGTGTTATAGGCTTGGCTCTTCCAAATTCTCAGCTGCTTGGCTCAATTCCTGCCGATCTTGGCATGATTGAATTCCTTCAATATCTTGATCTTTCCAACAATTCTTTAAATGGCTCACTTTCTTTCTCTCTTTTCAACGCATCCCAGCTTCGGAATCTTGACTTGTCAAACAACTTGATTTCTGGTCATTTACCAGAAACAATGGGGTCGTTACAGAACCTTCAACTTCTTAATCTCTCTGATAATGCCTTGGCGGGAAAGCTACCTGTCAGTCTCACCACTTTGCAAAGCTTAACAGTTGTTTCCTTGAAAAATAATTACTTTTCAGATGGTCTTCCTAGCAAATTCAACTCTGTTCAAGTTCTAGATCTCTCCTCAAATCTTATCAATGGATCTTTGCCTCCTGATATTGGAGGCTACAGTCTTCGTTACTTAAACCTCTCTTACAACAGACTTTCCGGCGAAATTCCGCCCCAATTCGGGGAGAAAATCCCAGTTAATGCTACAATTGATCTCTCATTTAACAACCTTACCGGGGAAATCCCGGAATCTAATGTTTTTATGAACCAAGAAAGCAGTTCATTTTCCGGAAATCTTGATCTCTGTGGCCAACCCACAAAGAATCCATGTCCAATCCCTTCTTCACCTTTTGATCTTCCAAATACCACAGCACCAACTTCTCCTCCTGCAATTGCTGCAATTCCAAAATCCATTGACTCAACTCCAGCAACAAACCCTGATGATGGATCGGTCAGTAAACCTCGGCAAGAAGGTTCGCAAGGGCTGAGACCGGGGACTATAATTGGTATTGTCATTGGAGATATTGCAGGAATTGGAATTCTTGCTGTTGTTTTCTTTTACGTTTACCGGTTAATAAAAAGAAAGAACGTTGAATCCACACTCAAGAAGGAGGCTAATTCAGCAAAAGATACTGTTTCCTTTTCGCCATCTTCT